>NW_017803949.1:44103-51927 GCF_001625305.1 Branchiostoma belcheri | reverse complement strand
CAGTTTAGTTTTTCGAAAAGTTTCGAAATGTTTGTAATTGGCTAAATGATCTGTGAAATCACTAATCCCCCCTAGCCGACTGGAGCCCAAAAATAGAAAGGACAGGGGGCATCCCGTGGCGAATCTGGCTGCCCGACCCTCAGCGACCAGCGATCAACTCCAGTGCGCCGAACGGAACTTGCTCTCGAAAATGTATCAAGCCGCTACGCTTCCCCCCGCGGCTGCCATCCCTCCCCACTTATCCCACACTAGTTCAAATCACGTAAAAAAACCCCATCAAAACATGCACAGAAGCGTGTTCATATCTTTCATGTTACGGTTAAAACTTAGAACCTCATTTTGAGCGAACGTTACAAACACGAGACAAAATAATATTTTCGAAAACAAATCGCAATCTTATCAGCAAGGTTTCATTGATTCCTGTTAGATTTAACCGGTACCAAACCGCGGCAGGCAGCTAAGAACAGCAACATATTTGCCACGGTTAGCACAAGTGGCGGTGATATATTCAGGTCGTGCCGCCATGTGTTTGTTTAGATATCAGTGTGAATAGCAGCCCTGTTTCAGACACGGCCGGCCTGCCGGCGTTTCCGGCACGGGCACGATAATGAGACGTTGATTGACGGCACATGTGGTTCACATCTGAACAGTTTCAAAGAAAGAATTTATCGACAATGCTGACACCCCTCTGTGTGAAAGGTCAGATCAGTGGTCGCGACCTCAATCGTCCTTAAACATGCAAAGGTCAAAAGCTGAGGTCCACTTTCACACTGAAAGGGGTGTCCATCGGCGGTCTAAACGCATCATTTTGACGCACTAAAACACACATACTAAAAAGCCAAAACAACGTGCACCATCTACAGCCCAACAGCAAAACGTATACCAACTCCCAGACATATCCGTCCACCCAAACGCGAGAAACGGGTGCGAACGCAATTTTCGTCTTCCCTCACAAAACCTCCGCGCTCGGGATGTACATCCCTACCCGGAGGTAACTATTTGCCTTCGTTATCCTCAGGAGGGTTGCAGTTCTCCGTGGGCATGTGACAACACGAGATGGCAGTGCACTCCCGGGTGTTACAGTGTCTCTTCTTGATACTCCAGCGTTGGGCCACACACTGACACGTACTGATGGCGGGTATGTACATGTGTGACCTATTTTAAGAAAAGTTTGTGCTACATACAGATCTTTTTACAATTCAGTCCTTAGACATTCTCCCACGGCAGAGCTATCCCGCGGCAAATACGCCTTGGGATTAGCTCTGCCCTATTATCCCCAGATTTGTCCTCTGTGGGGCCTTGTTTACAAATATTCATGAGCTTGCCTTATTTGGCGCAAACCAATCAGTGCCCAGATAACCTAAATTCGACATGGCGGACATGTAAACATTTCTGGGTTGCCTGCTTCGCTGGCTAAAATACAACACAGACCTTTCCCCCACCTATTCTTACACTTAGGAAGACGTCTCTGTTGTGAAGCAGTGTCTGTACCGTGCGCTGTTGATGTTGACGATGTCGATTCAAACAATTCTTGCACGGCTGGCCCCAAAAAATAGCCGACAGGATGTTTTCAGCTTCCCAGCGACCTTTGACCTTAGCTTTCCGCTACCGAAAGCTATGCCTCTGATTGGCTGAAGCTTGTCATCCCGTTAGAGTGGTTTGAAATGGGCAGTTTGCCAGGGGTACTCCTTACTGGTAAGGAAGCACCCCTGGCGTGGGAGGATGTCCTTAGATGACATATCCTGAAATCTCATGTTAGATTCAGATAACCATATTGAACTGATGTATTCAGAAAAATATATAAATTGCGCTAGTTGCACGTAAACTGTAATTTTGTGCAAAGGAATTAAGTAAAAGTCATTGTTATGTACTGCATTGATTGCGTTAGGATCATCGGTTACTATTCCTGTGCATAAACTGAATATAAGGTTGTTTTTTTGCAACACTTATTGTCTAAAAATCTAATTTTTCAGATATGAATTTGTACTCAATGGCGGGAACGTGGACACCGTGGTGTTCAGACGGCGGAACATGATCGGGACACAGCGCACCGTCAGACCGAGAATCCAATCATACAACCAGGTTGACCCGGTGGCCATGATTCCTGTGGACACTAAGGTAAGAATTCTGTTTTTTTTTTTTTTATACTGAATAGTTTATACTGGTGCTGGCATACATATAGGGAGGGAAGGCATGCCGCAAGACGCCGACAGTCTTGGACACATTGATACAATCTGGAATACAATTCATAATGGCTAATAAGATCATAGATTCTAGACATGGTACGTGATTTTTGCGAGAAAAGTGATGGAATCCATAAATATCAGGGCATACCAACTTTCTCTCTACCGAGACGGGGGGCGGTACCGACTTCCGACGAACTTTAACCCAGTGCTGACGTCACAAGTTAGGAAATCTACAGCACGTGTCTACAGCACTCTTATCAGAAAATAGATGAAAAGTGATTTGGTCAAAACTTCCGTTGAGTCAATTTTCTTGAGTTGGATGGATAACAGTTTAATTCTCATTTAAGACGTTAGATTATTGGTCTCCTTTCTAAAGGTGACAGAAGTGGATCTACAGTCATCTGACATCCAAGTCGTCGAAGGCACGGTGGTAGAAGACGAAGCTGGCAGCCGAAAACCCGTTCTGATGTTTGAACCAGGAACGGGCGTCACAATAACTGCCAAAAATGGAACACAAAATGAGGTAGGTTCAGCAAAATTAATTGACAGCTCTCAAATATAATTGGTACAAGTGCTACCACATAGATACGCTATAAAATTATTATTTACATGATTGGAAGCAATATAATTTGTTATCTAGAACATCTTGATCTCATACATAACAGAAATTATTGGACTAGCTAACTATATCACGGTCGTATCAACTAGTATACATCGATTGGGTGAATCGTTAATCTAGGCTTGTCTTTTTGCCTGCCTGTCAAATTTGCCGTGCATTCCCAGTGATGCTTTTTTAATATGCGGAGTTATAATGGAGGCAAAGCAGCATTGGGTAAAGTTTTGTTATGTACAATCTTTGATCTGTTTCTGTCTGTTTTCTATCTGTTACGCAGACTATACAGAGGCCACGTGTGCGAGTTACAGAGTACACCGTGGGAGACAGTGGTGAAGAGGCAATGCCTGCCCAGCTCCCAGCGTTTACCGGCTACACATATGCTGTAGAAATGAGGTAACTACATATGCATTCTCTCAGTTGTGCAAGTCATTAAAAAATCTCCATGCCCCACTTCCCCCAAAAAAGCCTGCTGATAAGAATTTCATTGTTCCTGTGGCGTTTTGATAAACATTGACATTTATTTTCAAATTAACTGTTTTTACATTTTACGGCACAGTCTATTAGTATTGTAAAATATAATACTCGAGCACTGTAAACGTTATACATGTACCGAATTAGTGATGTCGATCATGTTTAATTTTAGCCTAGATGAAGCATCCGTCAACGGTTCTACAGATGTGAACTTTAACCAGAGCCTGCCATTTTACGTCAACAACTTTCTTGGATTCCCGGTTGGTTCGGCAGTTCCTACAGGTTAGATATGTCCACTTGTATACATCTAGGCTGGAGGCGAGGTGCATACGTTCTTTGCAACGAGCTATCAGCATTTCTCTGAATGCTTCGATCATCCCTTTAGTAACAGCAAGAAGAAGTGTAGCGCTATGTAACATGCAAAGGACCAAATATATCACAACATTTGCATCTGCATGCAGGTTTATCAATAGTTTACTGTTACAAAATATGATCTTCATTTACATCTCTGTCATATTGTCTCAGTCTTTCTAGTTTTGGAAAATATATTTTGCTGTAACTCATAAGCTACTATAACACAATTAATTGTAGTAGCTACATGTACAGATATGTACATTTACATTAACTATTACCTTAACGGTTTCGTTTGGATTTTAGGTTACTACGACCGCAGCGGAGGGCGTTGGATAGCATCAGAAAACGGTCTAGTTATACAACTTCTAGATTCTTCTGATCCGAGAAAGGCGAGTCTAGATGTCCACGGGAATGGGCAGGCAGCAAACGAAACCGAAAGACATGAACTAGGTGAGATTTACTGTACGTGTAGTAAAAATCGTTTTCAGGTCTTTTTTGACTATGAAAACTAGCAACTACGAAAAAGCTCATCGTTAATCTTATTAAAGGGCACATTTGACCAAATCAGAATAAGAATTATTAATTTTCTTGGAGTAAATATGCATTGCAATGTTTTTAGAAGTTTTAAAACTATATACAATAACAGTATTTCATGTATTTATGAATTACTAGGTTAAGGTTTTTTTTTGCTTAAATGCTTTATGTGTCAGCTAGGAGTGTATGCTAGCAGCAGCAGCCAACGTCTAAAAATGCATTACATAATCATAAGAAAATTCCACAAACATTTGGACACACCTCTCTGCTAAAATATGTTTCGCTTTCATCTACTGGCAGGTTTACACCGCAAGACATGACATGATATTGTAAATTACATTTAAATTACTCTCTGAATACCCAGGCATTACTGACAATGAGCTTGAGAGACTGGCCATGTTGTACAACCCCGGTGACACCCTATGGAGGGTCAGGATACCTCACTTCACACCCTGGGACTGCAACTGGCCGTACGGGCCTCCAGATGATGGTTTTGGCCCAGGAGACCGACCCCCTCCCTCTTCACCACCAAACCCATGTCCAGGTACGGGAGGAGGGGGGAGTTCAGCAAGAGGTCGGAACCGGAAAAAGAGAGCATCTGGGAACGACAACAACAGAAGTAATTTCCTTCTAAATTCTGACTATTGGCAGCAGTTCTTTCCATATATACCGGCTGGACTCGACCCTGGGGAGCATGGTCCTTACCCTGCTGTAACCGCCAACATTTACAGTGAAGAGGAAGACTTGGAAGGAGCTACCGTATACGATGGGGAACAAAGGAGGGAGAGGCTCACTTCGGTATGAAAATTTATGATATAGAACATAGTCAACTACTTGATATGTTTTTTTATTAATCGTACCTTGTTAATCTAACCTCATCATCATGATATCATTATTGTATTCGATACCCCGAACCCCTTGACAATGATAATGTTAACAACCTACTTTAAGTATTGCCCAGCGATTGACTTCTAGGTGTAGGATTCTGTCACCTAGTTTGGGTACGGCTATTATCGAAAAAGTCGGCTGTCTGTCAGAAATAGGCCAATGTTTTGCTAAACAACACCATTATGCTCATTCTTTAAAAAAGACTTGAGTTGTATGTTGGCAATTGCCGTTCAATCTCGTTTTATAATGACTTCTACCAACATAGATCCAGTGCCATCATGCTTGTAGGATTGTTCATCATCATCAGGATAGTTACTAGACTTCATTGATCAAATGAGTACATGAAATATATTCTATTCGAATGACTTTAGCATAATCAACTCAAATAATGTAGTAAAATATGTTTCACTTATTGTATTGAGTATGCATTATGTTGATTATCATATGTTTCTCTTTATATCATTATTTCATCTGTATAAAGTTGATCTAAGTGTTGTTAAATTCATATGTTATTTTTTATTTTCCTCCTTTGTTAGTATAGCTTTAGTTGGCTGGTATTATTTTGTTTGTTTATTATTTTGTTTGTTTATTCTGTTGTACAGCTGTATTTGGATCCGTGGTATATGTGTTATCATTTGCGTTATTGTTGGTTTATGTGTTATTTTGTGAATGAATAATAAAAATTAAAAAAAAATATATGTTTTTTTTTTTAAATCAGAGACCAGGTGAGGCATCTGTTCCAATACCAGGGACGGATTTCCAGCTGATGTACAGTCACACACGGCAGAGGGGTTTTAAACAGGTGACAAGGATCCCTCTTATTGGAGATGAAGTACCGCCCAGCCTGAAAGCCATCAGACTTGAGATCACGGTGAGTGGCAATGTTAACTTTACGCCCCACAAAGCCCCATTTCTTATGGACTTTAAAGGCCACACCGACTTAATTTTATGGATGACATCCGCGCGAGGATTCATTTTCGCCTGTTCGCAAAAAAAAAAAGATCACGTCCACCGAGGCTCTGACCTGGCTCTAGGCTTGGGTAGTCCATGGTAGTAAGCGACAATACGGAGCCGAAGGTAACTCCGGAGGACAGCACCCAGGCTACCGAAGCTCCACGAACTCATGTACATACGTACAGTGCCGATTCATAAATTCCTCAAAAAGCCAGCATGTGTGCGGCTTGTCGTACTCCTCCCTAAATTATGCCGCAAATTCACAATACCTGCTTTATTACTCCGTGAAGGAGGTCAGGACCTCCGGACGGAGTGTTGTGATCAGCTGATTTTTCATGTTTGCAGTCAAAACACTGGGTTCTCTTTGTGTAATCGGCACGCAATTTTATACGCCGTCTGCGGGCATGCCCGTGTTGATGCACGAATGTGTATTTTTGCCGTTGCTGCTTTCGCGGTCAATGTAATATTGCAGACGCACCCCTACAATTACGAGGCGAATTGGAATGGTCCAGAAAAACGCGTTGTTTGGAATAGCAGTGGGGGGGTGGAACTTCATGCAGATACGAGGTGGTTTTGATAAGTGGTTCCAGATGCTTTTGCCCATGCTTAAGAGATGCCAAGTTTTTTGGAAGATGTTCGCAGCCAAAACGCATTCTGCCGTACGTCGCATTTCTGTGTAATTTCGCATGTGGTGTGGCATTATGTCCGGGATGATGCACGCCTTTTAATTTTTACCGTAGCTGTTTTGATATTGAAGTAAATGCATATTTTAGAAACATCCCTACTTTTACAATCCTGTGGAATAGGCCGTAGGTTTAGGCAGTTGTCTGGTAGCAGAGGTACTGTAAGCAGATATCCTGGTTATCTGGCCGGCGGTAGTAACACTCGCGGTGCTTACCGCAACTGTTGCTGGATTTTGCCCTGTTCCAGGCGCGCTTAATTAGGTACAGGCACGGTAAGACGGTGGGACTGTGTTTGTTACTAGACACGACCATGATAGTCCGATCTTTATGTGAATGCAATGATTGTGTGTGTGTAATTAAAATGAACTTCGAACTTGAAGCACAGTATCTTTACACGCCCTGGGAGCAGTAATGGATTTAGCTCTTTTTATGTTTTATGCTTGTGACGCGCCCTCATTGTATTAACCGTTGCCTAATTATAATGTCTGCACAGTAGGTCTGGCGTTGACGCTTGGGATTTTGTTGAAATATATAAAACTTCACGGAGGATTGTCACCTATGGCTTCTTGTTTTTTTTAGTTTGGGGGTCTTCAGAGGATGTCATCCATAAAATTAAATCGGTGGACTAAGGGATAATAAAGTGGCGATTCATCTGTGTTTGTAGCTACACAATGAACTCTTAAATTCTTAATGCCTTACGCAGTATTCTTTGATTAGGCCACACCAAGTAAATTTTATGGATGACGTCCGCGCGCGCATTGATTTTGGCCTGTTCCTAGAAAAAAAAACAAGAAATTCCGCTTCCTGTAACTATGACCAAAGAGTCACGTCAGTGCCGCAAATCGTCAGATTGACGTGAAGCCCGTAACGCGAAAACAGGACAGGACGACAACTGCTGTTCCACCTGATTTATTGCTGTTTTGATGGTGAATAAAAGACTTCTTGCTTGTTACACTGTGTAACCTCATTCAATTTGTGTCCTAACATTTGTCGTCTCTTAGTATATTTCTAATCTAGGCATCTTGTTTTTTAGGGCCCTTCTTGTTTTTTCTCGCCCTCTCGCATTAGATTTAGGGTCTCCAAAGGACGTCATCCATAAAATTTACTTGGTGTGGCCTTAATAGAATTTGATTGTTTT
>NW_017803949.1:0-44083 GCF_001625305.1 Branchiostoma belcheri | reverse complement strand
TTCGAAATCTGATGATTATGATCTCTTATTTTCAAATCATGTCCAAAGGATAATTTCGGGTACTTCATTTTATTGGCTGAATTGCCTTGCATTTGAAAGATGTGGTGACCCCTATGTGTATCCGATGACCATTTCAGACTTGACGTGTCCTGTTGAGAACGTGCAGTTCATCCCCTGTACTCTGACATTGTTCCCATGGACACAGTTAGCCTCTACCAGGCTTTGGTAGGCGGCAAACTGTTTCTCACCGCGGACTAACTCCTCTGACAGGTTATCTCTCTTATTTGGCCGATTTCCACTCTTTCCAGCCGCCTCCCACTGCGCTGGGACAATATGGAAACTTCACGCTTTAATTTGAACCATCTGTGAGCCTGCTTTTTATATATTACTCTCCAAGCAAATCTGAGATTGATGGTGGAAGATCGTTTGCTATAAGGTTCTGCATGGGGAGGTCCTGGCAACGGTTTATAAGGCCACACCAAGTAAATTTTATGGATGACGTCCGCGCGCGCATTGATTTTGGCCTGTTCCTAGAAAAAAAAACAAGAAATTCCGCTTCCTGTAACTATGACCAAAGAGTCACGACAGTGCCGCAAATCGTCAGATTGACGTGAAACCCGTAACGCGAAAACAGGACAGGACAACAACTGCTGTTCCCACCTGATTTATTGCTGTTTTGATGATGAATAAAAGACTTCTTGCTTGTTACACTGTGTAACCTCATTCAATTTGTGTCCTAACATTTGTCGTCTCTTAGTATATTTCTAATCTAGGCATCTTGTTTTTTAGGGCCCTTCTTGTTTTTTTCTCGCCCTCTCGCATTAGATTTAGGGTCTCCAAAGGACGTCATCCATAAAATTTACTTGGTGTGGCCTTAATAGAAATTTGATTTGTTTTATGAGTATCTTTACTTTCCTAAAACTCTCACATCTGTTCAATGTACTATCTGTAAATATTTTTTTAAACTTTCATTACATGCATTCCAGAAAAGTCGCATTATTTAACATTATTTCATATATTTATATTAAGGTTGCTGGCAAAACAACTACGAAGTCCCTCCCTCCAGAGCCCAATCTCTACGAAGATTTCATCTGGGACGGGCTTGATGCGTATGGTAGAGAGGTGAAAGGCAGAGTCAACATGAAAGGTGGGAAATCAAAATAAAACAGACCACTATCATCGATTATTACAATACTTTCCTTTCTACCAAGCGTTGTTAAAACTAAGCGGTTATGTTTCTGAAGATAACAAGTCAACTCTACGCGGGTACCCTTTAAACTGATCTATACTAAACGCCACATTAGCAAAACCGACGCTAAAGATTACTTTTCTTGGAACGTCTTGATTGCATGGTAGAGTTATAACCTTAGGCGTTGCTGATGCTCGGCCAGAATTTCAATTTTCATTTGTTGATTGTGTCGTTCTTAGGGTAGCCAGCATAATAATTTTTGTTAAAATTAAATTCAGATATACTAGTCATATGGTTGCATTGCAAGTGTGGGGAACAGGGCAACCACGTACAACAGAATTTATCCCTCTGACAGCACGTATTAATATTGCAGTATAGCGACACATTCAAACACGAAGCCGAGCAGTTTTAAGGTGACAATATGGACTAGTTCGTAGTAGCCCCCGTCTCGGTTAAGTTAAGTGTGTGCATAGCTTTCTTACCCCCCTTACGAAAAACAATGTCAAAAATCTTTAGCAAACAGTTCCTCAGTTGACATTTCAAGTGTTAAGATGTCAGGTTGTTTAGCTCATGGCTTATTTTCTTCACAGTGAGATTGGGATATGAATACGGACTAGTCTACTACGCAGTTCCGTCGGAATTCACTCAGAGCTTCAACCGCTTCAGCTCAGCTGATCAGACCAGCCGCGTGTCAAGAGCAGGGAGAACAGTGTCGTACTGGACGGAGAGAGAGATCCCCCTCACGCGCAGCATTCAGGCATCTGATTTGGCGGGCTGGTCACTGAACATACATCATACATATGACGGACAAAACGGTAAGCGGCCTCACCGACGTTCATCTCAAATACAGCAAAATTCTTAGATGTTGTTTTAGTGACCTGGAACACATTTTTGACACCTGGAAGACATTTCTTTCAACATTTTTTGGACACCTGTAAGACATCTTTTCGACATTTTTTTGACACCGGGAACAATTTTTTTGACACCTGGAACACATTTTTTGACACCTGGGAGATATTTTTTCGACTTTTTTTTCACTCCTGGAACACATTTTTTTGACACCTCGAAGACATTTTTTCGACATTTTTTTTACTCCTGGAACACATTCTTTTGACACCTGGAAGACATTTTTTGGACATTTTTTTCACTCCTGGAACAATTTTTTTGACACCTGGAAGACATTTTTTGACACCTGGAAGACATTTTATAATTGGTTTATTTGCTTGTATCAACATATTTACAACGTATCTCGCAGCCTTGACATGCAGGGCTGAATTCTGATCAAGTTTACAATATAAGTTATTAATAGTAGGGAAATACAAATTGAAATCATATCGGAATCTACATATTAATATATCACTTTGGTACTGGTATTTACAATCTTACAATCGCACAAACTATGTATCACTTAAATTTTAACATATTAGTCGTAATAAATAAATAAATAAATCATCGTCGTAAATCAATTCCTGTGTCACAATAAAGTAGTGGTCAGTGGAACTTGTGGTGCTATTACATATTTGTGCTGTTTAGGAGGGATACCATGTAAGGGATTGGGCTTTTTTTGTATCTGTCAGTCCTAGTTGTGATTGTGTCTATGAGTTGAGATGTTCTCGTATGTCTGCCGCTAACCTCGCCACGGAGAGGTGGGAGCCAGTTTCTGAATTTTACAGATGTTACAAGTTGTCGGGCAAACTTAAAACACAAGTCACGGCGGCGGCTGTCTAGGGTTGGTAAGACAAGTGTCCGGCAGGCCTCAGTGTAGCTGGTATAATCGGAGCCAAGAATTGTCCGGCAGGCCCGTTTTTGAATAGTTTCAATCCTTCCGCGTTGTTGTGCAGTTAGACCCGCATGCCAAGCCGGTGCTGCGTATTCGACAGTAGGACGGACGAAAGTCTTGTAACAGGTGAGGAGCTCGGAGCGAGAGAGGTTGAACTGTGTCAGTTTACGAAGCATAAACAGTCGTTGGCTGCCTTTCTTTACTGTGTTGTTGACCTTCGTGATCCAGCCAAGGTCAGCCTGGACATACATTCCGAGCAGTTTCACGACGTGGACCTCGGTCAGTGGTACTCCTGCGATGGACAGAGGTGGTAGTGGAGGGGGAGTTCTAGTAAAGAATACATGAAGTACGCTGCATTTCTTGGGGTGTAATTTCATGCTATGTGACACTGCCCAGTTGTGTAGGTCGTTAAGATCAGCTTGGATGGTGGACGGGGTTTGTATGTTTCGGCTTTCAGCAAGATTTAAGTCATCAACAAATTTCCAGTGTTTTGCAGATGCATCTTGGCTTGCAGTGTTGATGTGTGCTAGGAATAACAGGGGACCTAAAATGGTTCCCTGGGGAAGGCCGCACGTGGTTGTTATCCCGTCAGAAAAAGTACATTTGTAAATCACCCTTTGTTCCCTGTCAGTAAGAAAGGAGCAAACCCAACGTACGATTGAAGGTCGGAGGCCAAGGTTCAGGAGACTTGTTACTACGTGGAGGTGCTGCACCCTATCAAAGGCCTTAGCGAAGTCTGTTGTTACTAGACTAGTGATGGTACCACGTTGGTCGGATGTTCTAGCAAGTTGATTGATAATGTCAACTAGGCAATGTGTAGTCGAGTGACCCGGGAGGCAACCAAACTGTTGTGGATCAATATCATGCTTAATGTCAGAGTACAGTCGTTGTGATATAAGTCCTTCGGCGACCTTAGCTAGTGTAGGTGTGAGTGAAATAGGTCGAAGTTCATCGATGGATGGCGGGCGGGTTTTTGGTAGAGGAACGACGTTTGCCTGGCGCCACTGCGCGGGCACGTACCCTTCCGACAGTGATGCATTCAATATTGACGTTAGCGGTGTGGCAATCTCGTAGGCGAACTCCTTGATGATTTTGTTTGGTAACCCATCTGGCCCGCCAGCGCTTCTGACTTGGATATGACGTAGTTTATGGTACACCTGCCATGGTAGAAACTCTTCAACAGGTTTTGCTGGTAGGAAAGCTGGTAAGTTGGCCGGACTGAGCGGGTCTAGTGAACATGTCACAGTGGATAGAGACTTATTTATGGCATCAGCAGTGGCTTTGAAATCGTAAGGGGGCGTTCCCTCAATGTTGAGAGTTAGTCCTTTGTTCCCAGTATTGGCCATTGTCTTAATCATGTGGTACCACTTTGAAGGGTCCTCAGTCCGAAGAGTTTTGACTTTGCTCGAATAGAAGGTTTTCCTGGCTTTCTTAATTTCATGCTGTACCTTATTTCTTAATTTTTTCCATCTTTCGTTTTTACCCGATTTAAACGCTTGTTGTCTCAGGTGTATAAGGTGTTTTATTTTGGAGGTTATCCAGGGTTTGTCACTTTCATGAGTTTTGACTGTCTTCACAGGGAAGTGTTGATCGATTTTTTGGTTCATTGTTTGGTAGAACGCGTTGGTTTTTTGCTGTGTGTCACTTACAGACAGGACTTCGAACCAGTCATGGGTTACTAGCCAATGGCCAAACGCTCTGATCTTGGAATCAGGCATAGGTCTCACAAGTTTTTTCCTTACCCTAGTTGCACTTGGGCGTGATTTGGGTTGAATGAGTACCATTCCATGGTCGCTGGCACCCAGTGGTGATAGTAACATTTTTGACACCTGGAAGACGTATTTCCGACATTATTTTTACTCCTGCACCTGGAAAACGTTTTTTGAAATCTGGAAGACGTTTTTCGACATTTTTTCACTCCTGGAACACATTTTTTTTGACACTTGGAAGACATTTTTTTCGACATTTTTTCCTCTCCTGGAACATATTTTTTTTACACCTGGAAGACGTTTTTTCGACATTTTTTTTCACTCCTAGAAGACATTTTTTTTGACACCTGTAAGACCTATATCCGACATTTTTTCACTCCTGGAACACATTTTTTTTACACCTGGAAGACTTATTATGACACCTGGAACACATTTTTGGACACCTGGAACACATTTTTTAGACACCTGGAAGACATTTTTTGACATTTTTTTCACTCCTAAAACACATTTTTTGACACCTGGAAGACATTTTTTCTACACGTGGAAGACATTTTTTCGACATTTTTTTCACTCCTAGAACACATTTTTTTAACACCTGGAAGACAGTTTTTCTACATCTGGAAGACTTTTTTTCGACATTTTTTTCAGTTCTTGAACACATTTTTTTGACACCTGGAAGACATTTTTTTCGACATTTTTTTCACTCCTGCAACACATTTTTTTGACACCTGGAAGACGTTTTTTCGACATTTATTTGACACCTGGATACTTGCATGAAAGTAGTTTTTACTGCAAATATTGCTGACCAATATCTCTATATATTTTTTGTTCCTGTATCATATTGCTCTTTCCATGTATGGTTACGACTCTGGCATTAGGAATGAGCAAATATGCCAAATGCAGCAAGTAGGATTTCTTTTCACATTAACCCTCAACAGTACACCTTCCCGGACTGATTAATCTGTACACCTGGGGTCCGCGCGGACCCCAGAACAGTTTTTTGCTAATTTTTAGAAATTATCAACATGCTACCAGCTCAATTGTGTTGCAAACTGATGTGGGAACCTCTGTGTCCACATTACATACAAAAATCATAAATTTTGAACTTTTTCTATTTTTTGGTGAAGAAAAGAAGGCAAGAAGAAATACCCGATTTTTAAACCCATTTCAGACTAAAGGGGCTTTTGAGGCCCAACTTTGATCTCAGATAGCGGTTACACGGCTTGCGCTAGAAGTATCAAATTTGGAGACCTTTCCTAAAATGTCTCTGGCAAAAAGTTCATATTAGTTTAATACTAGTAAGTTGATGTTTTTTTGTGTTGCCATGGCAACGGGTTTCTAGCAGGCAGTTTATTTGAAAATAGAAGTAATTTTGGTTTAAACATAAAAATTTTCTTAGTTTTATATTAAATTACACTTCTTTTCCAACATTAATAACATCTTACATAATTAAATATAAGTTAAATCATTTCATATGCATAGAATATGCTAATTTGATGACGTCATTGG
Source organism: Branchiostoma belcheri (assembly GCF_001625305.1). Taxonomy (NCBI): domain Eukaryota; kingdom Metazoa; phylum Chordata; class Leptocardii; order Amphioxiformes; family Branchiostomatidae; genus Branchiostoma; species Branchiostoma belcheri. The sequence continues at coordinate 37,896 of NW_017803949.1, read as the reverse complement.
TCAAAATCCAATATGGCGGACTATATTATTAGCTCTGACGTCATATGACGAAATAATTACACCAAAGTTATTAAAATTTAATTCTATTACTACACCATTCTCTGAAGACTTGGTAGACATACGATGAGTGTATAAAAACATATAAAAACGGAAATAAGGTAATGTATAAGAACGCCGGTGTATCCATTATGATCGAAAGCCGGCTGGGGTCCGCGCGGACCCCAAAAGAAAATCAGATATAATTTTTTTATAAATGGTAGAAACGGAGTTTTCTGCACTGTATTGAGAGACAACTTTGTGGGTGACAATTACCTAAAATTTCAGAAAAAATCTTTAGAAACAAAAAAATATTACAGAATATATAGTGCTGGGGTCCGCGCGGACCCCAGGTGTACTGTTTAGGGTTAAAGTATCGCGAGTTTGCGTAACGAAAAGTATAAATTAACCTTCTCTCTTCTGTAACAGGTATCCTGCATTTGGGAACTGGGGAGTCCATTTCTGTGGTTGACCAGACAAAGACTCTGGAAACTGCGGTCGGGAGCGACACAAGAGCTCCTATCGATTGTCTGGTGAGGCTTTTCTTTTTTACCATTTTATGTTACCCACACTGCCTTTTTTCTGGCAAAGGTAATTTGGCTAATGAGGTTACAGAAATGATCAATACTTATTTTATCATGAAAGTTCATCTGTGTTAACAGTTACATGTTTAGAGTTAAAACTTTCGATCCAACACAAAAAATTCTCACCTAGAGCTTTCGACCAGTCACTTCTGGTCTTCCTCAGTAGACTGACCCAGTGAGTGTCACCTGGCTTCTTTGAAGTGTTAGTGAGACGTCAACACTGGGTCAAAGGTACTAGTATCTAGTAGACTCAATGGGTCAGTCTACTGAGGAAGACCAGAGTTACTGGTCGAAAGCTCTAAGTGAGAGAATTTTTTGTTGGTTCGAAAGTTTTAACTCTAAACATCTATATTTATTTGTTTGGATCTAGTCGTGTGGAGAAGGAGATGGTGAGGAAACTCAGCTTCGCTTGCCAGTGGCGCTCACAACAGGTCCTGATGGAAGTGTGTTCATCGGAGATTACAACTTCATCCGAAGACTCTGGCCAAACGGTACTGTAACAACTGTGACGAGATTAAGGTAATCTAACAGCTGAGCTTATGATTATACAATCTATGGAAAATTCTTGCCCGAAGGCTAATAACAAGGGTGAAAAGAACATTGAAAAATTGTACAAAATAACTTTAAAATGTTGCTTAAACAAGGTATTTGTCTGGAACTATGTCTTAAGGGTTTAACATTTTTTTTTTGTAAACCATGGAGGACTTAGTGTCCCACTTTTTGAAAAGTTGTTGGTTTGGCGAAGGTAAAAACGTATGAATAGTGGAATAGAGAAGCCAGGTTCATTTTATACGTTTGAATAGACGAGTCATTTTGAGCGTTATTGTTATGAAATGAACAGTTTAAGAATTCGTCTTCCACAGCTTTTGCACTATCTTATCTTCATATTTATTCTTTCCAATCATACAGCCCTTTATGTTACAAAAGTGGAACGGTGTCACAAGTTAAGAGTTTTTTCATCATAAGCTTAGTACACACAATATTGTTTTCCATTATTTCCATTATACCATATATTTGGTTGTTTTCAGAAGAAGCCGCCCGGAGTATGTCTACTACCTTGCTTCCAGTCTGAAAGATAATGTCATCTTTGTGTCCGACCCGGACGCAAGACAGGTTTTTAAGGTTGCAACTGATGAAGAGCGACCGTCCCTGTCTGTGATTGCCGGAACAGGAGAAAAGTGTCCACCTTGGGAAGACAGCTGCGGAGATGGGGGACTAGCTATTCAAGCAACGTTTAATTCACTTAAAGGTAAAACACAAAATCTCTTAATGAAGATAATGTAAATTCATTTAAAGAAACTCTTGGTTGAAATATATTTTTCTCCAAGTTCGTCTAATTTAAGGAAAATATTTAGTTAAAGTGAAATTGAGCTCTTTTAATGTAGACTTTTACGTGTAGCTTTACGGATTCCATATAAAAAATACTTCTGTCTGGCTTTACCATATAACACAATATAACATTGTCGTTTTTATGCAATTTAATTAAAACAGATCTTTCCATGTTTAGGAGTATCGAGGTTGACAATATGATAAAATACTATATTATTTTTCAGGAATCGCTGTTGGCGAGGAAGACACCATATTCGTTGTGGACAATCGTCGGATTCGACAAATCGGACCGGACGGTTACATCGAACCGTACATAGGAACAAACGATCTGACGAAATTTTCTCATTCAAGCGGTTCTGAACTCAGAAATACCCTGATTGCCCAGACGACCCTGACATGGCCTACTCACATCGCAGTCACAAGGGGCGGGGACCAACTCTACATTGTGGATCAAGATGTGGTCATTCGGCTGACAAGAGATGGACAGACCAAAGTTATTGCCGGTCAACAGGCTTTCCGGCCACCAGAAGCTGGACTAAATGTGGAAGACACTAATACAAAGGCCTTGAACAGCAAGTTGGTCAATCCACAGGTAAAGTTAAATCGTAAATATTTCACACCTACCAAGTTAATGCATAACTTACTCTATTGCTACTTGCCTTAAAGCTTCTAGCGTTAAATGTACAGGTATTTGCAGTTCAACTGGCAAGTTACCTCTGTCGTGTGGGTTGGTAATTTGAATGGTGAGATTGTGGATACGAATGGCAATAACAGTCCGAAAATACGTTGATTATGCTGAGGTCACATTTCCAAACCGGGGCCCGGGCGGGCTGCTTCGATCAACGAAAAATAATACAAAATTACATTAAACATTATACGCAAATAGTTACAAATATTGATTTTGTCGCCTTTTTGTACTTAATTGTCTTTTATATATCATACTTTTCGTTTCATAAGACTGCCCGACCGGGCCCGGTTTGGAAATGTGACCCCATGCAGCATTAACAGTGCAATAAACATTTTCATTCTTCGTGTTCTGTATCTGTATCGGTATAGCCGATATAACCGCCCTTCGGCGTAACACACCAGCTTCGCAGGCACGCGGCGCGGCGGCAGCTAGCTATATCGCACCTAACGACTTGTTACACTCAATCTTTGCACATTTAATTGCAGGAGTTGTTGAAAGCTTTCTAGTGATGATGCCCCAACTGTGCTTGGTGGCAACGAGTTCCAGTCTACGATAGTTCTGGGGAAATACTAGTTTCTGAACACCTCAATTCTTGGTTGATAACTCTGATATTTGAAGGCATGACTGTTCCTTGCTGTACTTAGTATGTACTGTTCCTTTCTGTACTTAGTATAAACTGGGAATTGACATATATGTTACAATTGTTTGTTCACAGGGAATCGCCATCTCTCAGGACGGGAACATCTTCATCGCGGAGACAGATTTCAATTCCCTACACCGTGTGCGCCTACTCGACCCTGACGGAGGGATACGGCTCATAGCCGGGCGACAGTCTGACTGTGACTGCCGGCAGAGTTCGTGCGACTGCTTTGAACAAGATGGCAAACTAGCGGTTCAGAGTAAGCTGCATACACCGACTGCACTGACGGTTACACCTGATGGGACCTTGTACATTGCTGATCAAGGTAAAGCTGGATTATATGTTAATCATAACATAGAATATGCTGCATATGTTTTAATAGGACTCTAAAATGAAACTGCATGTCGTTAGTGGGCACCTCAAGTAACAGTTACGGTAGAAGATCACGGTTTTTTTTCTAAAAGTATTTAAAAAACTGTAAGACTTATTGATTTTGAGAAGATAGTAATGACTGAACATGACGTACAAAATCCAATGATTAAACAAAGAGATGTAACTTAACCCATTCATTTAAGAAACAAAAACAGTTTATGTTATAATTATGTGCCTAAAATAACAACTAGTATGACAAGAAGCAAGTAAGCAACACAAGTGAAAATCATTGTATCTCCCTTGAAGTAAATTTGTGTCCATTCTTATGTATTTCTGCAGGCAACTACAGAATTCGGAAGATGAGAGCGCACATTTCCGGAGGGTTGACAGACGGACATTTTGTCATCCCTGGAACAAACCCAAGGTAAATACAGTCTCTTGCAACACGTTGGCTTGTAACCAAGAGTTATAGCAAATGTTTTCAATGCCTAGTACTGTATAATTTATGCGATATATTACATTACAAGATTAAATGACTTCCTAAACTTGTATTGCTTATCAGTAAAGATTCAAATCACTTGTTGAATAATTAGTGATGGCAATCAGATTACCAGCGGTTGTCAGAAGGCATTGTGTACATTTCAATTTGTGGAAATGAATTCATGGTTATTTTTGCAAACAATTCTGAACCATTTGATGCCAAAGTTCCGATTCATATGCATGTATGATTGTTGCATATATACTCTATGTATTGTGTTGAATTGATATTGATAATTTTTTATATGTACTACCTTTTTTTTCCTATTACAGTCAAGCGTACATCTTTGACTTCACTGGCCAACACATTCAAACTGTTGATATAACAAGAAACCAGCCTGTCTATGAGTTTGGCTACAACGCTAATCGACAGTTAACCAGCATCCTCCTCCCATCGACAAATCAGACCATATCGATTGACCGAGACGACAACGGAACTCCACATACCATCAGGGCTCCGTACAGACAGAATTTGTATCTAGAAAAGAATAATGAGGTGAGAGAACTAAATAATTATGGTAAAATATGTAATTCTATTTCTGGCTATCAATTATGTTTTTGTGTAATATCACAATTCAAAGACAATTCATGTAATGGCGATACAAGAAATGAATGAATAGCAAAGTTCTTTGATCACTACTGGTAACAACGCCTAGTATGTATGTCACAATTGCACTACGTTCGGAAATGTATTGTTAACAGTAAAAACTAGCTAAAGTAAACTGTGAACCAAATAACAGCGCACTGTGAACTATGAAACACCTTTAGTGCACTATGCACCAAGTAGCATCTAGCGTCTGTGCACAGCAAACCAGTCAGAATTGCCCTGATGAAGATGACAGACGGTCATCGCAACGTCGGCTCATGGTTGTGATCAAAGAACTTTGCTATTCATTTGCTTACCATCCTGATGAAATTATTTACGAAAAAAGAAATAAATTCCACATGGCGACTTATACTACAAATGCCCATAGCATGCCCATAGATGTCACATGCGTTGGTACACATTCAAGGTAAAAAGCAATACTTATCTTAATTGACCGCGACCGCTTTTTAACGAATCATATAGAATTTGACTTACAGCTAAGAAAATGTTATTCGTCTAGGGATTGCTTACAGCTAAGAAAATGTTATTCGTCTAGGGATTGCTGAGTGCATTAGCGGACAACACCGGGCGACAGATACAACTGACGTACCAAAATGGCGGCCTGCTAACGGCTATACAGTCTCCGTCTGGGTACAGGCGAATGATGGCGTACGTAACTTATTAAGAATATTTAAAGCATTAAAACAGAGTAACATACATAGACTATAATTACTATAAGTCATATTGGACAACAATTAATTTCACTGCCCAGGAAAATATTTTTATTTTCATATTAAAAACATTATAACATTGACAAACATATCTAACACATGGTCATTGAAACATTACTTAACACATCTAACACTTGATCACTTAAATGGTAATAGAAGACTTGAAGAAAAATAGTTAGATATCTTTTTGAGTTTTAGTCTTAAATATACATTTTAGATATACATTTAAGTGTTGCCTCTAATGTTCTGCACTGGTTGTCCACAATAAAAAAATAGGCTTTATTCATTAGAATTCTTTGGTTAATATATTAACACAGTGACTATTTGACAAACGACATTGTACATGGGTACAATGTCGTTTGTCAAATAGGCACTGTGTTAGAATGTTAATTTGCTCATCGCGTTTCAGTTACAGTCCGACAGGAAGTGTCTTACGTCAGTTTGACAACCAAGGCGTCACCAAGTTCTATGGCAAGAACTTTGGCAGAGAGGCCACGGTGTTGAAAACATCTACCAGATTGGGCGAGGAAGGTACAGTGAAGACTCTTTGAATCTATACTCTTTGTAAAAGGTTTAAGTTTAAACAGTTTCAAATTTAAAGGGAATCGAAGATGGAATGATTTACATTTACAACTGATGAAGTTCCTCTCCTACTTTATTAAAAACAAAACGTCAAACATCACCATGGAAGATTCGCAAAAACAATCTTTTAGAAATCTATTTCTTGTTTGGTTGGTTTAAAAAAAAGATTGAAACAGCTCAGCTAAACAGAATGATTTGCCACAATCAGTGTGTAAAAGTTTAAACAATGGAATATCATTTCAGCACCAAGGACAGGCTTACAGTCTACAGCAAAATATGATATACCACTCGTAGAGCCAGTGTTACCATATTATAAACAACTTTTATTATTGAAATAGAATTTTTTTATCACATACAAACGTATTAGATGATTAAGAATATTAAGATTAGAATATACCAAGCAAAAATGGTATTATTTCAACATTGTCCTTTATATAAAGTCAGTTAATGTACACTTGTTCTTATTTCGTACATGAACATGTTGCCATATATGAATCCTGTTGTTTAGATTTAGAGGTGGATGAAAGTGTGCCAGGGATCACCCGTACAACGGTTCGCGTTGGAGGGAGGAAAATTAAAGAATCAAGGAGGAACTCTGCAGATGGAACAACCAGTACCGTTAATGCAGATAGATCAAGGGTAAGCGTTTTGGTATGGTGCAATAATGGCGAATATCACTGGTATTAGGTCATTGTCAGGTTATTGTCATTAGGTCATTGTTGTCGAGTGAGTATCAAAAGAACCAGCAGATCGCATGGTTTTAAAACTAGTTTCTTAGGAGATTTCAATGACGCTAATTTATTTAACCCTACATGTTTTACTAAACCCTACATGTTTTTAATAAACAATTCAGACATGTCCATTGTAAGTAATGGTGCATCGTTTAGCCTGTTAACGTTTGGCCGCAACATCTGTTATGTAGTAGCATGTTTATCTGAATTGTAACTGACACTGTTAACTGCTCCGAATTGTTTATGTTCTTGTTGTGAGGGCTGGCCCTTTATAATAGCCTCCGGCTAGTTGGGCAGTCCTGGCTGCATACATATGTGTTATCAGCTTAATAAATCAAATCAAATCGTTTGGTTGGTTTTGATCTTTAGTGACAGATAAAAGGCCAAATACGTTGATAAAACTGCACCTGCATATTGTTTAAGCTTCTGAATATATTACTATTGTCCTAATTGAGTAGAATTACATCTTTTGCAATGGGCGATACATGTACTGATTAATGTTGCCCCCAGATTTGACCTGTTTGGGTGAAATTCTATATGGCTAGGCCCACATGACATTCAACCATATGGATATAATCCAGTGGCATAAGTAGATGTAAACAACGTCCCCATTATATTACAAATATACCTGAAGAAAATAGAATAGAATATGAGAAAAGTTAAACGATGGTGGAAATTTTGTACTAATAGTAACGTGAATATTTTGTTTGTACTAAACCATAGGTAGTGGTGGAGATGGCACCACACCCTGTATGGGGAAATCAGGTGCCGCTGGTGTCCAGCAACAATTTCGTTCTACCGACCGGGGAGTTAACTACACAGTACGAGTATTCTGCTATCCTGGAAGTTGATAACAACCCTCTTACTATGAAGATGAACAAAACAGTAACCAAGGTCAGTAGATATTTTTCCCTTTTTCATAAAACCAGCTTTAAGCCTAACATACATTGCCCAAATATCATACGTGTGCTTGATTGAACTATTTGATAATGCTTGGCTTGTCCTAATAGTGGTCATTTCAACAATAAAACACTTCAAGGCAGCTTTTTAACAGACTTATGTCCTCCAGTGATTCCGACCATGGAGCAGAAACTGGACGAGACTTTGGATTATGATTATGTTGTGACATTTTGGTTTTATGTTGTGAATCTCGTTGTAATAGTAATGTTGTATTCTTAACTTTAGTTTAACTTTTAGCTGTAGTTATTTCAATATACATCAAGCTGTTGTGTTCCTTGTATAATTTTTCTTTATACATCATGTTTCTTTAGGTCCTCTTGGAAAACAACATTAACGTTAAAGGAGCTACCCAGGCTTTGCTTAAGGTGAAATAATCAAGTTGCTATTACTAGTAGTAAGCTAGTAAGCTGTTTTATTCCATTGTTTCTTCTCTATCATTTACAGGTGAACGGTAACGCAGTTTCTAGTGAGGAATACCACAGGGATAGTTTGACCAAAAGTTATTTTCGGGAGCCTTCTCGGGAATTGTAAGTATTGTCTAAACTCACCCTCTCATCTGTACTGAGCAATTGTAACTCTCAATCTAATTTTAGTTTATGGCAATTTTATTTATTTTCCATGTAACAAAAAAATTAACACAACCAATTTTCGCTTAATGTAGGCAGAATTATTTTGATGTATCTGCCCTGCATACAAATGTATACAATATTACTTTTTTCTCATGCATTTCCTATTATTATTCGTTGTCTCAAACTGATCGGAAAGAAAAATGATTTCCAATACTATATCTGTAGAGTCCGACGTGAAACGTGGGATGACTCGGGACGGCGTGTCCTGTTAGAGCAGCCTCATAGAGGGATGTACAATACGACTTACTTTTACAAGAATAACAGCAATCTGCTGACAAGACTGGAGATTGGGGAGAAGTGGGTGGAATACGAATATGTATCCTTCTTTATCAGAAAATCCACGTTTTTCTATTTGGGTCAACATAACATTTGTGTTAGAGCAATGACATTCACAACATTAATGTTGTTATGTTGCAACTGATAGCACTGTACTGTGTCTTTGTCTAGAATATTTTCATCCTGTACATTACAATCATATTAGAGGGAGAGGTAGTGCTTAAAAGAGCATATATAAGCATCATTCGAACAGATGACATAATATTATATTTATGTTTAGCATTGTCTAAACCTACCTCTTTAAAATCACAATACCACATTTTTTTTTTTTTGCCTTCAAACACAGTACCACAGTGATTTTAAAAGGAATAACAAACTTCAATACGTCAGTTTCGGGTAGATTTGCGTACTCTGTGTTTTTACCTTAACCCAACATTCAGAACGACCTCGGGGATATCATCGAGGAGAGGACAAGCTCTGGGAAAACAGTTTTTTATGTGTGGAACCCCAAGGGACAGGTACATATACATTCATGTGGCTTCATCTACTTGATAAAGTGTAAGATGTCAATGGTATTGTACTCCCAAGATTGCACTGTACCATTCGTTGCTGCGTTTTGGGCCCCGAGAGTGGCAAAAAGAAATCGTCCTCAAAGTGAAATTAGCAGAAATATTGCTGAAAGATTAAAAAAAAGATTATATCTATTAATATCCCTTTCGTCTACATGACAATCACTTGGCGACTAAACCCGAATTTCTGTAATCTTTTGCTTTACACACACACAGAGCATTGAAATTTTAAGTTTGCAATGCGTTTTTTAAATGTCAGATACGTATACAAAAACAAGCAAACTCTTTTCGTCATTGCAGCGCACACACATGGTGACAAATGCTGGGCGACTCTACGAATTTGGATACGGTTCCAGTGGTGGTTTCGTAAGTATTACAATGCCTAGTGGTGCAAAACATACCCTAAAAACTCGCGTTCGCGCCAATGCAAAGGACATAGTGTACCTGACACCTAACTCTACACAAGGAACGGTGATGGACACATTCAACATAGACAATAAACTTGTACAAAGGGTGATGCCTGGAGAGAAGACCGTCTCATACTGGTACGATGCAAGCTCGCGCAAAACTAGTGAAGCCTTCGATGCCACATTCATATGCTTTGTGCATCAAGATGACGACGACAATGTTGACGAGATTAGACGTTATGAGAATAGGAGGGTAAAATCAACATTACTGTACGAGTACAATGCTCACCTGATGACCAGGATGCTGGTAGTTTATGAGGACGATCTTGACGCCCAGTTTTCGTTCTCATACGGAGATCGTCTTACGTTGAACAGGATAGACGAGACTGTGTATGGACGGAGAAAGGTCATCAACATAGAGTATGATGAATACAACGAGCTACGCAGGGAAGGAAGCTTTCGATATACACATCCAAACCCCTGGACAGAAGAAGTAACTGATGGAACATTGACGTGCACATACATCCACGATGGCTATGGTCGGGCAGTTGAGCATAGGTGTAAAATTGCAAACAAAGATGTCTTTATTCTAACATTATCATACAACAACAGGTCCCTTGTAGCAGTGCAAAATGTTGATGTAGCAGGCAATGTTACTATCCTTTCATACGAGTATGACGAAGATGAACAGTTGGTTTCAGTTAGGGAAAACGATATCCTAACGGAACTGTACAGCTATGATCTGAATGGGAATCGTGTGTGGTGGGTGGATCACTTTGGTACAAACAAAACCGCCACATATGACGATCAAGACAGGATACAAACATACGATAGCAAGGCGTATAATTTTGATGACGCAGGTTTCATAACGGACTATGACTTAGAACATTTTGAGTACGATTCTACAGGGCAGATAACGTCGACTGAGGAAGAGGACCGCTACAAAGTTCTGTACTCTTACGATGGTTTACACCGTCGTATCGCCGTGGTTGAAACCACATCAGGGGAGGAAGAACGTTATTTCTATGGCGATCCTTTCAATCCGTTTGGAGTCACAGCTACAGTGCAAGACGACCAAGTAACCAAGTTATACTATAACAAACAGAACCATGTCATTGCTATGGAAACAAACGATATAATGAGATACGTCATGGCCGATCATCTCGGAAGTCCTATAGCAATAATAGATACAAGTGGCAACACCGTCAAACATGTCAAACGCACCTCATATGGGACTGTTCTGAAAGAGTCAGGCACTGAAATACCTCTGTCTATTGGCTTTGCGGGGGGTCTTGTTGATCCGTATTCCAGACTCACACATTTTACATACCGTGACTATGACGCAGAGATAGGGCGGTGGACAGCAAGAGATCCAATTCTTTTCGAAAGCTTGCAGCCAAACCTGTACCAGTATGTGTTTAACAACCCTGTGAACATGAGAGATATCCATGGATTACAAGGGCAAGCTGATCCCTGTGTGTCATCGTCTGGTGGTCCAGGGTCTGGGTCAGGAGACCCTGGGGAACCTAAAGATGGTGACTCGGAAGGGGATGGCTCACAACCTGGGCAGCTTCCGGGCTCAGAAGGTAAAAACTATATATAACGTATTGCTCATTTTTCTCTTTTTTTTTTTTGCATATACCGACAAAAACACAATTTCCTACTTCCGGCTTGATGTACTTTCGTTGAGGCAAAGTTAATGGCTAGGGCATAGAAAAGCAATTAAGAAGTCAGCAGTTTGTAATACTGTACTTATTATCCTAGTCCTATGTTATGATATTATCCACATATTTCATACTCCGTTGTTTTATGTATGACAGTGTTAGTTTTGTTTAAGCATTATTTAAATCTACATGGCCAATATGGTAAAAGGGAAGTATTTTATGCTTATCAGATAAGTAACAGTATTGACAACCTTTTCCGACTGCATTTATTCGAAATCGGTATTCGTAACCAATCTACATTATTGTTTTCTCAAAAGTAGATAAGGATGAAACCATGGTAAAGTTATGTAAGATATTCTGGTTTGTGTGCTATAACACGTTTTACTTTATATTCCAGAAGGCAATCCAACACCAGAGGGAGAAGGTCGGTGCACACTATGATTTTTTTCTCATTATGGGTTCACCACACCACGAAGTGGTGGTGAACCCATATTGCTTTTTCTGATGTTTCTTCTTCTCCTCCTCCTTCTTCTCCTGCCATTTTTTAAATGGATTCAGCTTCTTCATTTTAGGGCCTAAGGTCCTGAAATTTGGTATGGAGGTACAGTGGGCAAATACCTTTAGGCGTTTTTTAAATTTTTGTGATACAGGCTTTTAGAATGGTTTTATTTGAGTTTTTTTGGCTGTGTTATAGCAAATGTATTACTGAGTAAGTGTGCAGTGTTACCACATTTGGGCATGAGTCATCACAATGGAATGCAGGGCATCAACCAATAGGCATGCAGATTTCCTCTATACTCCTTGCTGATTGGCTGTTGGAATTTAACAGGCTTAACTTAATTAATACCTGCTCAGATCCATTCCATACTGACAGTATGTCTGTATTCAAGTGTTTTGGTAGGTATTTCAAGCTTTTCTGCTCCAGCATTGGAATGCGGGGCATGAACACTTCTTTTTTTCTTGAAAATCAACAGTTTGCATTATGCAATTAAAAATCCTAACCAATAATGTAGGGAATAGCTATCCAACTGTTGTAGTCTTAGTTGTATGTTACTTCATACTATAGTTATATCAATGTAAAGCATTGTTTTCCCTTGTGTTTCTCATTCTTTCCCTGCCATGTCGTAAAATGTGGTGAAGCCATTGCTGTATTTGCTCCAAAGCAAATGTCGGCCTTTCTAGTTTTCAGACTATTTTCTGGCCACAGATGACAATAGAAACCCATTGAAACAAAACAATAATTTTATACTTTACTAAGGTTAGGTTTCTTTAGGTAGGCGCTATCTTTAATGATTCTGATCTGATTCTGTCCTTTAGGTGAATACGGGGATATTACGAAGGTTGACGCCACTGGAGCATCAAAAACAACAGCAAAGCAAGACAAATTGAAAATTGAAGGTAAGGGAATATTAAGTTTTGTTATTTGTGTTCTTATCAGTTAAGATTTTCTTTGCTATGTGCTGGAAATTCCTGTCTATAGTGTTATGTCTTTTCACAGGTGTAGTAAAAAGTGTTTTAATGTACAACAGGACCGGCTGCATCACAGAAGATGGCAAAGACAGACCAGAAGAATGTTGATAAGTACAAGGACATCATAATGGAAGTGGCAAAAGAAAAGAACATCGACCCAGCCATCATAGCAGCTATAATCAGCCGGGAGACCCGCGGAGGCACACAGTTGAAGCAGGACGGGTTTGGAAGATATGACGAAAATGGATTTGGAATTATGCAGGTATGGACGACAATCACTTATCCATCACTTGAATTATAATAAACAAAAAAATGAAATTGGTTTACTTTTTGTGACACAAATAGATCTATAACTGTTAGTGCAGTAATTCACAATTTAGGCCACAGCAAGTAATTTTATGGATGACATCACCGCGAGCATTAATTTTGGCCAGATTTGGGGGGGAAACAAGACATTTGGTTGCCTTCTGACAGTGTTTTTTTAGGCCCACCTTGTTTTTTTTCGCCAGCTCGTATTATAATTAAAGTCTGTGGAGGATGTCATTTACTTGCTGTGGCCTGAAACATCGCAGCTGTTTAAACCGTTCCTTGACTTTGAAACTTCGGCAATGAATGGCCTTGAATGTATTAATATGTTGTAATAAAACCTTTTCTTTAGGTTGACAAGCGTTATCACACCCCAGTAGGAGAGCCTAGAAGTATCGAGCATGTCCGCCAAGCCACAGACATCCTTGTCGAGTCTATCAAGGGTATACAGAGGAAGTTCCCCGACTGGACAACAGAACAGCAGCTGAAAGGTCAGTGCTAACAATCCGCACATGTGGGGTGTGTCTACCATTATGTCTAGAAAAGAACATCTACGACCTTAAACGTTTATAAAATGATGCTAGCCTTTATAACTGACGCATCATTAAATTAAAAAAAATATTTATATGAGTTGATCATTTCTAACTTTTTTGGAAATTTGACATATTTGCATAATGTTCATATCTCAATGTTCCCTAATTACATGTCACATATTTGAATTGTCCTATGATAAAATTTCTCAATAATAAGTCATAAGTCATATTCTGATTTACATAATGTACATTTCTAAAACAATGAAAGCATCATTCGGGTGAATCATTACAGTGTTTCCGAATTGGCATTTTAATATATAGCAAAGTTTAATATCTATAATGAACGTTAAGTGCTTAACCCTATCTAGACCGGGCTTTTTTGAGCAAGATTTGACCGGGGGGGGGAGCTCTTTTGACCCCGCCCCCTCAGAACTCGCTAACGGTATGTCGTATGACTACCAAATTTTCAGAGGATTGTGTACTAGTAAAAATTTATCATATCTACAATTTTTTTATCATTACGACGTAATATGACGTCATTATGACGTCATTAATGTGATTTTATTGGCCAAAACCGTCTAGATAGGCTATTCCCTGAAAACTAAATGGTATTATACAACATAACTTTACCAAAAGTGTTTATGACAGAGTATTAGGGTGTACTGTCTTATAATGCCCATAGCAACACCGGTGACGTCATAAGATGACGTCATACATATTTAAGATATCCGCCATCTTGGATTGTGGCCGATGACGTCATCAAATTAGCATAAATTATGTATATTTAATGATAAAATTTACACAAAATTACATGGGATGTTATTAATATTTGAAACCATGAGTAACTTGACATAAAACCCATAAAAATTCCTAACATTAACAAATGATCTATTCATAGAGATATTGTGTTTCAGAATTCAAGTTTATTTCAAAGCCAGAGTGTTCATAAATGACAAATATGTAAAACAAAACCCATATGTAAAACAAAACCCATTAATATATTTTCAAAAATCTTTATTGTTAACGTGTGGAGATTGCACAAAAATGTGTAAATTATTTCTTGATATGGCATCAAAAATTCATTAATTATTGTTGTTATTGACTGGCAACTATGCAGAGACGTTTTGTGTTAACAAACCTTTTATTTGTTGCAGTTCTAACAATGAACTATCCTTTTACAAACAGGGGGTATTTCAGCTTACAATGGTGGATTAGGGAATGTGAGGACTTATGAAGGCATGGACATAGGGACACCAGGAAACGACTATGCTAATGATACTGTTGAAAGGGCAAAATGGTATAAGCAAAATGGATATTCAGATTAAAAACATGGCGATTAAAATCACATTTATGAGAACCTTTTGGGTTCTCAACAACGTTTCAAAGTAGCAGTGAATTAACAAAAATGGCTTACTGCTGGTGTTCATTTTTTTCTGCATCGATATATGCTTTATAGAAAGATTTTGTATGTAATAAAGGTAATACTATAAGTTTGAATGTTTTATTTCTTGACCTGTAGAATATTAGATGAGATGCAATGATGTTTTCAATGACATAAGATAGAGCAGTGATTAGTATTGTATGGTATAGATCAGAAATATTGCCAATATTATATGTCGAACTGAATCATGGTTTAAAGTTTAAGCTAAATTCAGTCTAATAGTAGATTTGAAAATCTTTTAAGAGAATTATCACTTAACATGACATCCGTCATATTGTTATATGCCATTGCTAATAATGCCACTCTGACAACATTGAATGCAGACAATTGTTTTATACAACATAGAAATAAAGTAATAAATAGATCAATATAATGTGTATCCGCTTCTCTGAATTTTTTCTATTAGACGTGGTTGTTGCTACCTAGTCATGAACTTTTCTGAATCGGGCGCGCTTATAAAAAAAAGTTTTTGGCTGAAAAATGGATTTCGAACCCAAGCCTTATTTCTAGATATTCTTCTGATGCGTTAAAAGTGATGCATGCCTTGATTCAAATGGAACTTTCTTATTTTCTTTTCTTCGTTATTTTTTTTATATTCTTAGCATTTTCTTTTTAACTTTCTTGATCATACACAAGGGTTTCTTTCTGAAATTTTAATGATTTTGGGGATTGAATCATTAGTGGTGGGATTAATTATACGAAAAGATGCCCAATAATTCGAATAATCTATTATCTGAAAATCATTTCTCCCTGAAATTTAAGATGTTAAAAGTGGTTAAGTGGTTGAAAATGAAAATGTTAATATCTTGCAACTAGAAGTATTTCCCCCATTTCCATAGAAATTTTGTAAAAAAAATTGCTTGCTTTAGAATAATAGAGACGATTGCTTGATAGTGTACGGGATCGAATTGGATCCTATAAAAACTGAAATGTACACATCTAACAGTCGCACAGTCGTTTTAATCGGGCCGGCCGGAGCGTAAAAAGTTTGAAGAGCCAAGTTTTGCCCTTTCTTCATTGCCTTCATTTCTTCATATGCTTGAGACGTCTAATTCAGTGGTATGAACAAGACGATTATTAGGTTAAAAAATAGTTGCTGAGAATTACCATTAAGATTTTTATATTTTGCAATAGAATTGTCTATTAACAGGGTCATCCTGACAATAGCAGGACATTTCTGCACTATTGACAGGATCAACCTACTAATGACGCGATCATTCCGTCGGCAACAGATATTTTCGCATTATTGACTGTATTTGATTTGATTTGATTTGATTTGATTTATTAGACTGTGTAAACAAATGTATACAGCCAGGACTGCTCAGCTAGCCAGAGGCTATTATAAAGGGCTAGCCCTCACAACAAGAAATAAACAATTCGGAACAGGTAACAGTTAACAGTGTCGGTTACACTTCAGATAAACATACTATAACATAACAGATGTTGCGGCATAACGTTAACAAGCTATGAGATCTGGCCATGTAAATACATTGTGTACTATATTTACATGTCAGGTTAACATACCAGCTGTTGCTATATCATACTGTAAATAAGAGAAACATTTGCACAATCAGTTTCCTCCTGAAAATTACAGATGACATTTACTATTGAGCGGCCTGTGGCAAGATCACCTTGTTAATAACTTGTATAAGAAATTAAAAAAAATTGTATTATTAAATTATTATTAATAGGATAACCAGTTAATAGAGTGTAAAACCGTAGTATTGACAGGATCGTGCATTTTTCTGTTATTGTTAGTAAGGCCATACCGACTAAATTTTATGGATGACATCCTTTGAAGACCTCCAAGCTAGTGCGCGCGGGTGAGTAAAAAAGAACATTCCGGCCAAAATTAAAAAATCGTAGTAAACCACAGGAATACAAAGCTGGTGTGAGTTTGTGGCAGTGCATAGCGACGTATACGACAAACCAGGATATGCTGGCTTTTTGCGGAAATCGTGAATCGTCACTGTACGTATGTACTGAGTTCTTGAGTCGTGGAGCTTCGGTAGCCTGGGTGCCTTCCTCAAGAGTTACCAATGACTCCGTATTGTTGCTAACTGCCATGGGCTACCTAGGCCTGTAGCCAGACAAGAGGCTCGGAGGACGTGATTTTTCAATAGGCGAAAATCAATGCGCGCGTGGATGTCATCCACAAAACTAAGTCGCTGTGGCTTTTAAAGATCATGTCAATAATGCAATTTTCGAAAATTGACGTGGTCAGGCATTCTGTCAAAAGCCTCAGTCGAATGCAATTATGAATTTGAGTATCGTTTTGTGACTTCTACGCTTGATATGTCAGGGTTATACCGGCAATGGTGTCTGCTGTCATCGTGCTGCTGTGCATGACAGCATGGTGCTGTGCCGGAGGCTCAATAGTCCGATGGACCGCCCCTGTTGGAGGTAGCTGGTCACAACAAGACAACTGGGAAGGACAAAAGGTTCCTGGACCCGATGATGATGTTGTCATAGAACTGATAGGTAGGTATAAATAGGTACAAATATCATTTGACAAACACTATTTTGGGACCACATGCAGAATTCCCAAGTCAAATCAAATTCTGTCAATGATTTGCATCCTAGTAAAGTTATATCCGATTGCGTTTAATTAACATTGACATTTATATTTATGACAAACATGTGGGTTTCAAGTTAACATCTTCTTGATAGTGGTAACTTCAAGTGAAGATAGACTTAGGATAGATACTGGTTCAGCAAAATGAAAGATTCCAGAACAATTGTTAACTTTTATTACATTTCAGAAGGAAATCCCTCACCTATAGAGGAAGGTCAGTACGAAATTACTTTTTTTTCTTGACACGTCTGTAACACAATAGTTTCTGTAATGTTGTTTGAAGATTAGTTTTCTCGAGGCAGAAACTTCCTTACATAATTACCTTCGACAAGAAGGTTGTATGTTTTCAGACGCGTTTGTGTGTGTGTGTGTGTGTGTGTGTGTGTGTGTGTAAATACGATAACTCGAGAGGGCTTAAATGGATTGTAGGTCAGTAGAACTTAATAAGACCTGGAAATGATTAGAGTAAGGGCCCCCTGGCGGCTTTTCATGGCACTGCAGCTGAACATCCGGTTTTGATACCTTGACATGCTACGGTCACGATATTTATATGATAGATAGCTCTTGTGCTGGGGAAGAAGTGCTGTTAGTTTGTGCACCCTAGCGGCTTGCTCCGGAACTGCAGGGGCGTTTGCTATATAATATTCAAAAGAGGAACCGTTTGACGGATCGGCATAATTTTTGTTGTGTAGGTAGGTTAAGTTAAGCCTGACATAAGAATGTAATAATTATGCATATAAATATGGATGTTATCTGCATGATTTATAAGGAAATCCTATAAATCTGTTACATTACATGATATGACTATTCAAGCTTATGTAATATGTAATTGCTAACGAGACAAACACAGACAGATCGAGCTACTTGACAACCCTTTCTTGCCATTTGTACGACTTCTACTTTGGAGTGAGAAAATACTTATCCTGCCGTTTGCAGCACTGGGAAAATCTTACCTCCCCCCTCTTTCTCCCCTTATTGGCCTCCGGGGAGAAGAGGAGTTAGGGTTGGGGTAGCCGGTTCCTGGCATCTTTCTCTTCACATGGCTAAGCAATTCCTAGTCACTATGATTTTGTCATTTATCGAATGAGTATTCTGAACAATGTTCCGCGACATTACTAGTACTCTTTTAATTTCCCTTCTTTATCTTCCGTTGTTCATCGTCGACCATTATTGTTGTGGTAGTGGCTTTTATTATAGTTCAAAGTTTGTAAGTCGCTCAAATGTGGTTGCATATTTTTCAACGTCACGAACACATATATGGCCACAGTGTACCTTTGTGTTCAATTTAAGGTTTACATGTCAAGTTTATGTTTTTGTTCAGTAAGCAATTAAACGGTTGTGTTCCCGCCAAATGTAATACCGTCTCCGCACCCATCTGGTGTTTTACCAAGGCAGGGACCCGCTTAGCGTAAAACCGTTTAGGGGCTCGCCAAAGAACACTTTCGGATGTCAGTTTTAGCGTGTCAATAGAGGATATCTACCTTTTACTTTCAGAACAAATCAGCTGCACCACACAGTCCCGGCATATGGATGGAGAAGCATTTACGTAAGCCAACAGCCAGCAGTACTGTATTTCACTTCTTCATGAGAATTTTGTTGAGCATCAGAAATACCTTTATTGTACATTTTTGCCCCACTGGGCTAAGCACAGGTCACATTATACATATTCGAATACATATTCATATAAATATACATATAACTATTACATGTACATGCATATATAAATGTCTAATGTATTCTAGTCTTTTCAACTTCTTCTCGCTTCTTAGTAATTGTATAAATATACGATGCTGAGTGGGTAGTTAGATGTGTTTTATCAGTGCTTAAGAGGAATATAATTTTTTCTTTACTTGTTAAGAATCCGAAGTGGGGAAATTTACTTAAAACATGTCCGAAAGGTATACGTCTATTACTGTCATATAAATGACAATCTATGGTAAAATGTACATCTACGATAACGATGCAGTATAAGAATGACATCGTTTTAAAAGCATCTGTCAACTATCCTGATGACACTGTTATGGCCCGTGCGATTTATAAATATTTTGTATTAATGTTAGAGTAAAAACAATTTCTTCGCGTCTGGAACCTCACTCTATCTGTTCCCTACCCCACCACGTGCACAGAGCGGTCTGCCCTGCTGGATGTGCGACTACAGGAAGTAGTGTCTGGGGTACTGCCATTTACACAGACGTAAGTGTGATCAACCCTGTTCGTAATAGACTAATAGTGGTACCCACTTACATTGTTGTCAATATATAATCCATTATTTCATTTTACTGTCTGTATTGCTCTACAAGGACTCCAGTATCTGCCGTGCTGCTATCCATGACGGCAGGATCCCGGCTACTGGCGGAGTAGTCACGGTCTACAAACTACCCGGACAGTCCTCGTACCAAGCTTCCACCCAGAACGGAATCACCACCGGAAGGTTAGTAACATAGAAAGCCGATGAGTTTGCTTTGTAGCAAATTACCATAGCAACATAGAGTATAAACGGTTTCCATTCATAAATTCA
Organism: Branchiostoma belcheri; assembly: GCF_001625305.1. Classification (NCBI taxonomy): domain Eukaryota; kingdom Metazoa; phylum Chordata; class Leptocardii; order Amphioxiformes; family Branchiostomatidae; genus Branchiostoma; species Branchiostoma belcheri. Next base: position 17,732 of record NW_017803949.1, on the reverse strand, counting down.
TGAGAGTTACCTTTATTTGTAACAAGCTAGACAACAAGTGGCGTTTTTTTTTTTAGGTGGGGCTCTTGGCATGGTTCTTTTGCCTTCTCACAGGGTAAGTAAGAAACGTAATGTTTTACTACCTTTAGTTGTCAACAAACTGTACGTGTGTAGCAATATGTAGCTATGTAGTTCAAGGTAACATCATGTTCTCTTCTGAAGATCTTTTGAGATCAAAATAAGTAAAATAGTAGGAAGTATAATAGGTCATTTGCTTTAGGTGTGTACAACAACATGTAGTAGTGTAGACAGGTAGTATTGGCTTAATTACCCTTTATCATTTGAAATCTGACTTTGTAAGATGCAAAATATCGTTGTGTTCCCACAGGTGTTCACATGTCGCTATTTGTTGAAACTAAAAACTTATTTTGGGCATAAAGCTTGAAAATACTGCTCCCTTCCTAGATCTTTCATATGAGCAACAAAAATGTTCTGCTCGTTCACTCGTGCGCGAAAAGCCAAAATTCGCCAAAAAATAATGCATTTTACATGCATAGCAACAATTCTTCAATTTGAAATTCTTTCAAAGCGATCGTAGTACTTACACGAATGCCTCTGCCCTTGACGCGTCGCCAAAATATAAAATTTCAACGTAAAATCAGACCCTATTTTGACATTGTCAAACTTTAATTCCTTCTAGCTTTCACAATCACCGTAAGAGTTGACAGCGACACAGAAATTCGGAATCTCCACACATTCCCGAACATAACCCTTGAAGTCGTCAATTCGCTTACCGTAAGCGGAAACATGCAAGTGGATGGGCAACTTACCTTGTTTACCAGCGATTCAAATAAGGGAATAGAAGTGGGAAACATGGCGCGGGTAAAGGGAAGCTTTCAGTGGATGGCTGGAAAGTTCAGTAGTCGTGCACAAGGACAGCTCCATGTAGAAGAGAGGATGCAGCTAAACCCGGGCTGGGGAAACAGACACCTTGATGCCCGATTGTCAGGTACAGAACTGTACATCCATGGAGAGGCGTTGGTCGAAGGAAGTTCTTCCTCTGGCAGGCTGTACATCTTAAATGGGGCGAAGCTGATAGTAACGGAAGGAGCTACTCTAAACATGACTGGCATCTTATCTTTGCTGAAGGAAAATACAGGCAGTGTCGTCAACAATGGATCCTTGAATATACATTCCTCTGGCACTGTATCAGTTGCACCGACCATCTACAGCATAGGGGATGTCCAGGTGATCAAAGGGGTTTTCTCTTGCACAGGTTCAAGTACATGGCAAAACGTAATCTGGGTTTTATCAGAAGCCACGCTAAAGTTATCGGGGGGTACTCACACGTTGGAGCAATCATCCACTCTGCGTGGTTCTGGCAATCTGGACGTGGGGGCCCGAGTAACAGTTCTAAGCAAAGACGTACGGGTAAAAAATATTCGCGTCAGTGGTGGGACTTTGGACCTATACACAGCTTCAAGTGAACTCACTGTCGGCAAGATTGAAGTAGCAATCAGAGGTGTGTTCAACATCCATAGTAGCGGAAACTCATCCGATTGGCTGCCGCTGCACGTTCCAGATGTTATTCTTCGGTCTAACAACTATGATTATGAGACAGCCACATTGTACTGTGAAAGAAATTTACGGACTAAAAGGTAAAATTACATTCAAATTTGCCATTAATTCCTGTAAATACTGTATATGGAGTATTATATTATACTTGAGTTTTGATGATACTGAAAGATAACTTTTTTTAAACATGAGTTTCGCATTTAATATAACTCACCTGAGTTACCCATGTGAATTTTACAAATATAAATAAATTGTTCATCATTAACCTGGTCATCCTTGTGTTTAAGGCTACACATGGCACCGGGAAGATACCAAACGGGACTCCTGTTCAAAGTGATGGGTGACGTGGCGATAGCTGAAAGTTGGAGTTGGAACGGAGGAACAATTCAAACCAGTGGCCCAGTGACTGTCAACGGATCACTCTTGATTGAAGGTTCCACAGACGGAACTGCGAAAGTACCGGAGATGTATCTGAATGGACCAGTGACGACCAGAGGTTCGCAAACAATTAACATCAACCACGGTGGAAAGATATTCAACTCTGCAGGCAACGTAGTCTCGATCCGTGGAAGCCTCAACCTTCGCGGAAGCGGTTATTTCCAAAACAATGGTGAAGTCAAGGTTGAGCAATCATCGCCTGGTACAGCGTACATTGCCTTGTCATCGTTCGATAATTTTGGACGAACTACAGTGTCGGGTACCCCTGGATCTGGACTCAGCATCAGCATAAACCATGGCCTGACAGGGACGTACCACGTCTCTGAGAACAATGTTCTCACCATTGTCGGCCCCTCCACTCATGTAGGCAGGGTTCTGAAAGATGCCGTACTGACTGGTGGAGGATGGCTCCAAGTTAATGGACCAGAGGTTGGATTCAAGTCCATCCGAGTCAGCGGCGTATCAGTCACAGCCGGAACAGTCTACATCGGATCCGAACAACGCCAACGCATCCCCAGTCTGAAGGTAACAAGAGGGCTCGTTGTGCTTGACGAGTCGTCGTCACCCACAGAAATAGATGATCTGGTTATCACAGGGGGAGAAGTGACGTTCAACAGACCAACAACAGTACACGATTGTGAAGTCAGAAGCGGGGTATTGAGTGGTGACAGTGACATTAATGTAAACGGAACATTTGTCTGGACCGGAGGGACATTAGCAGGCAGGCTTGGCAGCCGGATGACCGTCAACGGAAACATGCAAGTGGCACCCTATGGAACCATGTATCTCAACCGTTACCTTGTCCTGAAAGGGAAGTCTGACTGGGTCACAACTAGCCTGAATCTTGTCCTGACAAGGGTGTTTGAGATTTCCCCAGGAGCGTCGTTAAGTATCCATGGCGGGGGCATGGTCTTCACCAGTTCATCAAGTGATGAGAACGGTGCACTGCAGAACTACGGGGACATTATCATCGATGCACCCTACCAGGACTTACGTATCAACACACCGTTCCGAAACTACGCATCCATCCAGATACAACATGGCAACCTTCTCTTACAGAGGTCCTCGGTAATGGCTGGTGCGATGATAAACTCAACAGACAAGAGTAAGATCGTGATATCGGATGGGAACCATGAGATCGTCACTGATGGAACCCTTGGCATACAATCGACTTTGGAGGTGACTTTTTATTCTTCCATTTCATTGAAATGTTGTTAAATAGAAATTTAATAATAAACAGATTTTGATAACTGTAGATGATATAGATACGTACAATATTTGTTTACTTTGTCTTATTTAACTAATGATTAAGTAAGTTGGCCATACAACATGTATTGTACGTTATATTTTATGCTTAATTTCAATATTTGCGGAGGCAATAGTCAAAGTGATTATGGGACAGAGCCGTACTGCTGCAGGCATTTTAATTTGTATCAAGTTTCTAGTTATTTGGTCATCACCACTCTCATCACTCAAGGTGTTTGGTGACTGCGTTTATATTTTGTAGGTAACTAATGGAAACATGAGGAGCAAGAACATCCCTTGGTCTACAATAAACCTGAGAAGGGGAAATGTTCACCTGGACCTTTCTGGAAGTTCAGCATCGATGGATTCCATCAGTGTGACAGGCGGATCCCTCCAAATCACCAGCACCACTCCCAGCAGTGACACACCGACACTGACCGTTCACAACTCGGTAACAGTCACCAACGGGCAACTGAAACTTCTGGGAGTTAACTGCAATGTCAAACATCTGACGATTTCCCACCAGAATGCAAGGATCGAGATTGAAAGACATATAGAGATTGAAGACACGTTCCTCTGGGATGCCGGGACACTAGCTGGCACTGCGTTTGCAGATTGTGAAATTGTGAGTAATTTGTTTTCAAAAGTAAGGTAATGTGTCATTCACTACTAATTGTGTACTAGTTGACCCCATTCTGTTTGTATCAAAATGTTTCTGTTGTAAAGCGATTAAAATTTTTATTTTGTCTTGTGCAGCAAAATATATCAAGCGATGGCTTAAATTACTGCTTTGGTGTTCTGATTGCAATGTTTAAAAAATTCATAATTAGATAAACTACATATTATGACAATCGATAACAATGGCACTGTGTCCAATGGGTGAATAATGCGGATTATGCCATAATCTTATCTAACAAAAGAAAATCATTCTTTTTTTAGTCACGTACATCTGTAACTGGATCCCTGACTGTAACTGGAAATGGTGTGCGATATCTCAAGACACAATCAATGTCCATTCGAGGCAATGGCCAATGGTTTGGGCAGGGTCAGTTGAGATTGGACAGCGCTGCCGAACTTGTAATAGCAGAAGGTGCAAGTTTTGAGCACCAAGGGGGAGGTTCGTATAATTTGGTTTCCTTATGTATTCATTGAATGGCATGCTAATGATGAGGTCGCATTTTTAAACCGGGACCCGGCCGGGCTGTTTGGATTAGCGAAAAATCAACGATTTATATCATGAATATACGCAGATATTTCACATTGTTAATATTTTCAACTTTTTGTGCTTGCTTGTATTTTATATCATACTTTTCGTTCCATAAGACTACCCGGTCGGGCCCCGGTTTGGAATTGTGACCTCAGCCTAAATTACAGAGGTCACTATTCATGGATGAACCTAGCACGTAATTTAGCCACTAGCGTTTCATACAGTGTTATAAATGTGACCTTTGTGGCAAGGAAACATTCCTTCTGAATGGTGGTACCTGTTTATTTTCAGGAACATATACTTCACAGGACAACCTTGCTCGAGTAGTGAACAAGGGGACCTATAAATTGTTCCCCCACAGTGACGTCAACATGGATGTCAAATTTCAGAACACTGGTCAGCTATATCTACCAGACACGGCAACCCTGTCATTTAGAGGTGGGAAAAGTTACTTAGTTCACTTTACTTAATTTTACTTTACTTTACCATTTCTACATTTAAAGCTTCATTTTCTTTAATTTTTGAATCATAAGTTTTCTACCTGAAATTGTCGAAAATGGTTCAAATGACGACGGCATATTTGGATATAAGATTTACTTCATTGGTAACGGCAACTCTACCTGCCAACTGCTGCCTTGAAGGCATTTCTTAAACCACTGGACATGCAACTAATTAGATTAAACTGAATAATATTGAACTAAAAGTCATTTAATTTACGAAGCACGTTACGATTTATCGTTGTTCTGACAGCAATATGGGCATTTCCAAGTAAGAATCCCCTTACCGTGTCCTAACTTACAGCTGATGCTCAATTAAGAGGACAGCTTCAAGCTGATAAAGGATCTGAACTTCATCTCTTGGAAGGATCACATCTTATCATCGATGAAGCTTCAACCTTCCGTGGTAAGTTAAATTTCTCATACATGCTATAAACGGAAACTGGTTAATTACACTTAGGGCAGATTGATATTTTACGACTTCCACTTGTACCCAATTCCTAAGCTGTTACTACTGCTAAGTTGGTGTTGTGATTGTACATTTTGGTACATTTGTATGTTGTGCAATTTGATTGTGTATAATATTAGTAACATATACATGTAGCTGTGTATCTGCATGAATGTATTTTCCAAAAACAGTATACAGACATAGATTTGAATATACAAATATTTGAACATTGTATACCATTTGTTGTATTAGGTGGGAGGGTGGGCACATACCCACAAAACATTGCATTTGTGCTAGGTAGGAGTCAAATGTTTTGAAAATCTAGTATTGTTTACCTACAGGTAAGTTATCAACGATGAGCACGTCAGTGGTATTCTACTCAAACGGATCGTTAGAAGACATTCAAGTAGGTGCAGGACAGACTACGCTGAAGACTCAACTTTTGTCGATGAATGTTTCCAAACTGTCTGTCAATGGAGGTCATTTAACAGTGGAACCAGACCGTCTCTCGAACGATCCAACAGAACTGTTTGTAGAAAATGCAGAGATTGTATCTGGGACATTGGAACTAAACGTACAAACTGAGGTCGGATACCTGTCACAAACAGGAGGGTCCGTACGGGGACGTTTTGATATCATTGCTGAAGAGTTTGAATGGTCGAGTGGAACTGTCATCGGAGACCTGGGTAGTGAATTGTTAGTTAAACACCTGAAATGCTTGGGTACCGGAACAAAGACACTACAACAGCGCTCACTAGAGTTACAAAAATCCGGAACGTTTGTTGGGGATGCAGCTGGAATCATAGAAATAAACGGACATGGCAACTTCGTTATTGCCAAGGAGGCGAATTTAATGATTACGGCAGAAGTCACCATAGATTCAGACCTGGGCATGTTTGAAAACAAAGGAATGTTAACAAATGCTCTTCAGAGCAATGGGAAGGTGCTTGCAGTCAATGGTCACTTTCGAAATACAGGAATAGTGCAGTGCCTTGATGACACATTGATGAAAGTATCAGGAACAGGCCAGTGGGAGGGTGCTCTGACAACTGGATCGAATGCTACTGTAGAAATTGCTGATGGACATCATTTGTTCTTGTCAAGTTTTGAGGTCAACGGTACAGGAAAGCTGGTGGTTAGCAGTGGATCTGTCACCATGCACGCATGCAGCGTGTCGGCAGCTGTGATGCAGATATCTGCACCGGTCTACATCCACGGAGAGATACGTTGCTTCATCCAGTCCCTTCTTGTCTCAGAGAATGGGGTCTTTATTTCCAACAGCCCTACAACCGTGGGGCATGTCCAGCAGAATGGAGGTGTTGTTCGTGCCCTGTCTTCTCTAACAGTCGCCGAGTACGATCTTATTAGAGGAACTCTTCAAAGTCACAATGTAACAGAAGTTGACCAGCTGCAGTGGTCTTCTGGTACGGTCACTGGAGGAAAACTGTACGCTGGTACTTTAATGTTAACACAAGGGACAGAGAAAATTGCCTCACAAGTCACGGTTGTTGTCTTGAAGAGTTGTATGTGGTCGGAAGAATTTGGTCAGACCCTCGGTCTTCGTGGAGATTCAGCGTTGATTATTGCACAACAAGCATCGATGGATGTAAACGGCATCGCGGCACTCTCTAGTGAAAACAGTAACAGTTACCAAGGTAGGCTTGAAAACCATGGACAAATCAACGTTAAACAAACATTCACATCTTCAGCAGAGTTTATCAACTTTGGAAACTTAAGTGTATCAGAAGGGACAATTGCGGTCACCAAGAAAAGTGAAAATAGGGGATACATCAACATCGGGCAAAATTCTAAAGTCAAAATAAGGGATCATTTCTCTTACCCATCATCAGTCATTGAAGGGAATGGCAAGCTGACACTGACTCAAGGTACAATTAAGTTATTATCTGATACTTTAAAACAGAAAATCATTCATGTAACCGGGGCTATTGTCTCTATTGTGTTGACTTCGAGACATACCTTTTTGCCAAAGGAGGTGAAAATCACAGGTGGACAAGTTGACTTACTTGGCAACAAGGATAATAACTTTGAACTGGAGTCACTGACAATAGCTGGAGGAGCAGTGAAGATCCATAGCCCCTGCAACATTTCAAAGCTGGCAATGACGGGCGGTTCTCTCAAAATTATGGCTCCTACAGACATCACGGAGTTTGACTTCTTTGCCGGACAATTGGTTGGAGTGTCAGATCTAGGTTCTTTGACTGTTGACATGCTTATGCTGCACAGCTACAAGAACAAAGATGACGCTGGGAAGATCCTGCAGGCAATTGTGATGCAAATCAGTCAGCAATTCCGTTGGTTGACTCCCATCAACAAGGACACCGTAGGGATGCAAGACGGGAGTGTGATCCGCCTGCTGTCTGACTGTGAAACCACGTTACAAGGTCAGCTGGAATTTCAGGGCAATTCTGAAACGATTGAGAATTATGGGAACTTTGTGGTGTATGGTTCTGATGAGAACCTTCCCCACAGAACAACATCGATTCGCATTGGCCCCCACTTCAACAACGCTGGAACAGTTTGGGTACAGGAGTCAAGTATGGTATCCTTTCAGTCTACAGCTCATATCTCTGGAAGCATGGTGGCTCACAGAAATGCAAATGTCGAGTTTGTCAACCACTACAGTACGGCACCGCAGAACATAGCAGGAGGCCGTCTCGCTGTCCGAAATTCCAACCTCTGGATCCTGTCAAACAATTTTACAACACTAAACATTAACTCAGGCGGACATGTCAACTTTGTCAGCACTGAAGATCCGGTTCATAATAGCGTTTTTGAAGAGGTCAGTCTGATGGTCAGTCTAAATAGAGGGTCCGTCAATTTTGATTCAGATGTATCTATTGGTGTTTTTGAGGTAACAGGTGGGACGGTCAAATCAACATCACCTAATGGTGTTATTCAGGCACAACAGTTGACGTTTCATGAGGACACCGAGTCATCCACCATTGAAGACTGCAACGTTTCAGGAAGAGAAATACATTTCATTGGCTCAAATGTGGCTTTAGTGACAAGTTCACTACGAATTCAGCACAGTGGGATCGCTCACAGTTCTGTTCAACTCGACATGCTCAATTCATCGGTACTGGTAGAAGAGGGTGCTACCTTAGCGATAAAGCACAAGATGGCGCTACAAACAACAGAAATGGAAGACTCGTCGATCCTGAACGTTGCAGGCACGGTTCATGTTAAGGGTCCCAAATTTGTGAGCTCTGCAGCCGTTGTTCTCCAAACCACAGGAAAATTCACGGTAACAAAAGACTTTAGTGAACTTGACATCCAAATGACTGGCATAGGTTCTGGTACGTTCAACATCAACTGCTCACATCCTACAATCACCTTCAGAGGACCAGGTGATCTTGTCCTGGATAAAGGATCATTCATTGGCCCAAATGCAACAATTAACGTGCATGGCGGCCATGCTGTGATAACGACAGGAATTGAACACCAACTACTAGAGAGCAGTGGGCTTAAAATAACGCTAAAAGGCACTGGAACTATGACGTTAAATAGTTCTCAATTCAATGAGACCCCAAACCCATTCACAGTCAATGAAGTACTGCTGAAGTCACTGTCCAGCAACTTATATCTGTCAGACGCAATACCGAAAGTTCAGAAGATGATTATTACTGGCGGCCAAGTCCATGGTAATGCTAAGTTTGACACGGTTATACTACAGTCCAACCTCCAACTTACTGACTGCAGCTTTGACATAGACAACCTCATCATTCGTGGAGGTAACAACGATGACAAAGAAATACAGGCTAGCAAAATCGGCATTCTTAGGTCACTCCAAGTTGAAACTGATGCTACACTAACTTTAACTCAAGCATCTGTCCTTCGATTGGCATCATCGGCCACTTTTACAATGGAGAACGCATTGGAGATCACAGCATCGGGTGTAGACAGTGAAGCGTCTTGGTTTACAAATGAAGGAAGAATCACTGTATCACTCGGAGCTGACAGGATAGCTAGCATTGGGGCCAAGTTCAACCATAGCGGAGAACTTTTAATCGAAGATGGCCACTTGTCAATGAACAACGACAGCATCATTCGAGGAAGTCTACAAGTTGGTACTAGCAGCAGATTGACTCTATCTGCAGGCGTTCATCGGATACAAAGAGGGTCTTCTTGTCTTGTGCAAGGAAAACTGCTGGTGGAAAGTTCTGCCTCTGTGGACGTAGATTCTGACGACATGAGTATAGAGAGTGTAACATCACATGGATCTGTTACTCTACGAGGTACGTTAAATACGCGTTCGATCTACTCTTAAACCAAAAAACCGATACGCTTAAATGGGAGGAGTCTTTTTTTAAATTTCCCATAAAACTGACTTGTGTAATGTAATTTTGTGAATGTGAGAAAGAATTAGCAGAAATTTTTCGGCAACTTATATCTTTAAAGGCTTTGTAAAAATGCATTTAAAACATTTTCATAATATAAGATACAAAACAGGATGGTTAAAAAGAACAATACCCTTAATAATGGATTTTTGTTAAGTTTACCCAATTTTATGAATGCTTTAAGTTAGAATAACGTTCTCAAAAAAACTATAAAGAAAAATATTATTCGACTAAGTATAATCATCTGTTTTGTGAATATTATTGTAGCATTGTGGATAATAACCATCCATGTCCTTACTATGTCCAGGTGAAACATGCATCTCTGGTTTGGAGTTGGCAGAGGGTAACTTTGAAGTGGGTGGAAACGCTGGATTTGGTATGTAAACATATTTTATCACGGCCAGGCCAAAACTAGTTGTCAGTGAACAACTGTAATACATTAAAGCTGACAACTACTAAGTCTTTCAAAAAACTGAAGGAAGGTACTTCACACACATTCAAGAAAACATTACCTAGCTTTCATTCCAAACGGTATTCAACACATACTTTTAAACACCACAGGAGCATTAGACATGAAGACAGGAACTCTGTCTGTTAAGGGCGACATGACAGTGAACGGTCCAGTCAAGTGGCAGTCTGGGACGATCCATTTGTCAGCAGGGTCCTCTCTCACAGTCAACGGAGATTTCATCCAGGCTATCTCCGATGGCGATCTGGAAAATCAAGGAGGCACATTTACTATATCTCCAGGTAAAACTGAGTCCATGGTATTGGCTATACCTTAAAGATATGGGCAAGTCATATACCTACCACTTTGAGCTATTCAACAGTTACAAGTACGCATACATTGTAAGTTGACAACATGCGTTGTAAGCTAAGTTAAAGGTAAAAGTATAAGGCCATTGAATATTCTTTGTCTACATGCCAGTGACCTTTTGGTAGAGTTAAGGTGTGTGAGATGTATTGTGGTCTCAGTTTATAATTTAAAAATTATAAACTGAGACCACAATACATCTCACACACCTTAACTCTACCATTTTAGAATTTAAATGTAAATTTTATTTCGCATCATTGCGCATTTGTTACCATGTAATATGTTCTATGCATGCTTTGTATATTTTGAGCCAAGTAAGATTAGCAATTAGGCCTTTACAAATCTTCAATAAAGAGAAAACAAAAAGATAAAACATACAATATAAATGCCACTTGTATTTGCCACTTGGTTTTATAATTGTGTAGTAAAGAATGGTTTGCATAATAACTGTATTAAATTTGTTATTGTTTAGCCAATTCCTGCGGAGTTCACACTGACTGCACCAGCTGCCAAGGAGGAGGAGACTGTTCCTGGTACCCAACAGCAAACCTTTGTGTCCATGATACTATTGCAGGTCCCTCTACGTGTTCAGCACGACATTGCAGGCAGAGTGAGTTTTTAATCCGTGTAATATTACTGTGAATTTTTCATTGCATATGTCTTTGCATTTGACAACTGACTCCCATAAATCAACAGCTTTAAGTCTCTGTTATGAGAAAATTTATATACTAAATATTGAAATACTAATTATGGTGAATTATAGTGCATTTTGCAACCAAATGTTTCTAATAATTTTCCAAATTTTGTCATAACCTATGTCGATCATATATCATAATTCTTAAAACCTTGAGGATTGTTCGTTAAGAAAATTAGTTGAAAAGTGTGTGATTTCAAATATACTACATTTTATTTTCTACAGATACACGCTTGAGTAATTAAATCAACAGTATGGAAAAAAGCACGTCAGCTAGATCAGAAAAAGCCTTTATTGCAAAGTTATGAGGTGTTCTTTTATTTTTAAATTTCAGCGTTCTAATGTGGCGTTTTCGTATCTTATCTTCTTAATAATAAATGATAAGTTCTTTTTTTAAGAAAATGCTTACATTTGTGTAGAATTGGCATGCAGCAACTTCGGAACGACAGAGACATGCAGCAGCCAACAGAACTGTACATGGTGTCTGGCCTCGGACATGTGTGTACAGCACGAGCAATGTCCCTCGGCTGCTGCGTTCTGGACCAACTCTGCAGGAGGCGAATGGCACGCTGCATCAAACTGGTTCAACGATACAACCCCAGGAGAAGGCAGCGATGCTTTCCTAACCAGCCTCTCTGAAGACTACGAGGTAAGAATAACGAATGCAATCAGCCTGCAAGCGTTAGAAATTGGCAGCCAGTGCGACCATACTTTCAGTCAAGGTTGCGACACAATGCAGACACTCACGGTGCAGAGGGATTTGCAAGTGGGCCGTCTACTCGTTCGCAGAAATGCACGGCTCATTCTAGGAGGCGGCAATCTGGTCATTGGAAGCAGTTTAAATGTGGATGGAAGGATGGAGTGGAGACAGGGCACCATTCGTGGCGACGGAAGGATAAACGTAATAGGACAGTTAACCATACATCAAGGCTGTTATTACTGCCATAAGAACCTTCAAGTCCCATTGGAAAACTACGGAAGGATCACCCTGCAAACCACTAGTATTTCCCTCACAATGAGCCCTCGGGTTAACATCACAAATGCCGGCGAAATCCTTATCAAAAGCAATGGAGTAATCAATGGCGGCACCATCTATAATGAAGGGCTCATCTATTCGACCACACCCACTGCAAACATCAATTCAAACATGGTGCAGAGTGGCCATCTTGTGTTGCAGCAGTCTAGACTGCAGATAGGTGGAAATGTAGAATTCTTAGGACAAAACAGTGTTGATGAGGGCAGCGAGGTGTTGTTAAAATCTGGTTCTCATGTATTTTCCATTGGAAGTACGGTGCCATCATCCCTTACACTGGAAGGAGGGACAACAACTATCAATACCACAGGCAACACGATCCGAAGTCTCCACCTCAAGAACAGTGCAACTCTTCAATCTGACAAGGAACTTCAAGTAGAAAACGTTTACCTAGAAAAGGGCACTTTGCTGGGCAATGGAGATTACCAGATTAATACTTTCAGATGGTGGGAAGGAAACATCGAAGGCATGAAGAGTATTTTAGTTACCAAAGAAATGGCATTTGACGATGACAGGTATTACTCCCACAGGAAGGCAATGGCAGAATCAACGATTTTGCTGCAGGGCCGTGCTTTAGTCCAAGGAAGCCAAGCTACGCTGACTATGAGCAGAAATGCAAGTTTTGAGGTGACTTCTTCAGGAGAGATCCATGTGCCTCTCAGTACAACCCTATCTTTACGGTGTTCAGATGGAACATGTAGAACCACGAACAATGGGTATGTGGATGTCATTGGTAGCTTGGTGATATCTACGGACCTCGCAAGTAGAGGAAGTGTAGCAGTGGATGGTCGGGTTGACTTGTCAGGAAATTCAAAATTTGAAAGTGGCAAAATCTGGGTCGGCAGTTCTGGGACTCTCCATTTGGCAGGCAATCAGAAGGACGTCAGCATAGGTGCATTGGTGGGAGTAGACATATATGGAAGTCTGTCGGTTGCAGATGGTGACGTCGTCGTATCTTCACAGAAGATAGCATACATAAATAACATACACTGTAGTGGTGGCCTCGTACAATTCACTAACACAACAAACCTGAAAACTATTGGAACTGTCTATGTGAGAAATAGTCAGATTACACTACATACCGGCGATGCAACAGGGCTAAACGTTGGGAAAATCGAGGGAAGGTACAGTGGAAACGTAATTTTGGCATCACCAACCACTGTTTCGGTCATTGTGCTGCAAGAAAACTCTAGTCCTGGAGCAACTATACGTCTCGATTCACCAAAACATGCCTACAAGGTTTTAGATTCTGTGACTTTAAATGACGGTCAACATCAAATCGTAGGAACAGTTGACGAGGGAGGAACTAAACCCACCTTGTATATTGAAGGTCAGATGAACTTGCAGCATTACTATCGACACTTCTACTTTCAAAATGTGGATGTGTCTATTAGTGGGACTCTTTCGCACACTTGTCGAGACAATCGTAACTACGGCGTCTACTTGGCCGATGGCAGCACTCTTACAGTTGAAGAATCCGGTCTAGCGGAAGTAGGTGGTTGTAACTGGCTGCATTCTGGATCACTTCCAACGTCCTTCACCAACAATGGCGTGCTCAGATTCCATGACGACCCAACATCAATCTACAATACGTTTGTCCAGAACGGTACCATGTACACAACAGCCAATAAAAACCTTCATCTGTATGGCCAAAGCATTCTTCAAGGGAACGTTACCATTGGTAAAAACGCTGCTGTCAACTTTAGGGGCGGTTCGCAGCATCACATTCTCAGCGACGCTATGCATGAATACTCATCCACTCTCAACCTCCTAGATGACAACACCGTCTTAAACGTGTCAACCAATGACCTGCGGCTATCTAAAGTCAAAGTCGACTCCCAAGGAGGACGTCTGCTGTTGTTCAGCAGGAGTGATGTTGGAAGTGTCAACCTCTTGGAGTTGAGAAGAGGAAGTATCCAAGTCGGCTTCAGCCAACTGACAACTGATGAGATATTTTTGACCACAGGTTAGAACAATTCACATTCATTTTGGCATTGTCTGTCCAAAACACCATACTAATGCTTCAGTAATATTTCTGTTGTTGTAGTAGCAAATAATGTTCCCAAAATATACTTAGACTATTAAGTTGTAAAGGTGCATGGATGTCTACTATTGGCTAATATCTAATTTATCAGGTGACACCAAGCTTATTTTTTTGTGTTCCATTCTTTGCAGTTGAAACAATAGTTGAAAAGAATTTTCGATAGTGTGAAAAGTTTGTGGCGCGAGGTGTAAAAAATAGATAAAATGTATAGTATCACTTTCAATAATGTGTTTTTCTTTCTTTTTATTCCAGGAGAGATATCCGGAAATGATGCGCAGGTGTCGACACGTAAAATCACTCTGCACGACACTTATCGAGACAGCTTTGTGCGTGTTGCAAACGTCACCGTAACTGAAAAGCTGCTCATTTCAAAAAGTTACACAAGTTGGACTCGCCAAGTAACAATCGACAGCTTCGTCACAATACTTCATTCAGCAACCCTGGTGGCAGTTACACGCTTCACCATATACGGAGAAGGGGATATCCGTAACGAGGGGACGTTTCTCATTGACAGTACAGATGACCAGTGGCTAGACATTAGGGTACGATTTGTTAACTATGGACACCTTCAATTGACGAACAGACTTGTACTAAACAATGGTGCAAGCAGTCATGGAAAAATCCACATGATGCCAACTGCAAAGTTGTACTTCAGGTCAAGTAAAATATACAACCTGACAAACGCAGGGGAAATCGTTGGTTCTGGAACTATGTATGTGGACAGCGGTGACCCAGTGGTATACCTTGGTGGCAAAGATGATTCTATGGAAAATCCTGGCAAAGATATAGGGTTGGTGGTAACCAGAGGCAAGTGCTACGTAGACTTCACACAGGCTCGAAAACTTGTACAACGAATGTCAATATCTGGCGGATCAATTGAAATCATAGCGAATTCGTGTGATCCACCATATATTACGGAAGTGAACTTTCTCGCAGACTGGAACTACAATGTATTATTAACCTGTAAAATCGGAACAAGTGTGTCCATTGGGAAACTGACGCTCAGACAGTATCGCACTGGTCACTTTGGACACGGATGTGGAGTTGTAGCATCTAACATGATCTGGTATTCAGGAATCATTAACATACCAGCCTACTTCCACGTGATTGGCCACTTAGATATAAAACAAGACAGGGGTTACAAAAGGCTAATCGCCACTAACATGTCAATAACAGCAACAGCAGTGGCCGAAGCGGACTCCACAATTTTGATGTCAGATGGCTCTAAGATCGACATTAACGGATCGTTTTCCACGTACAGTAATTTGCGTTTTCAGAAGGAAGGAAGTGGAACTCCCCAGTTAGTAATCGGCGGCCAGCTACGACTGCTACATAGAGACAAGACAATGACTGTGACGTCAGGAATTTCAGTTGTCAATTACGGGAACATTGAAGTCTTACATGGTACACTGTCAATACCATCCACTGAGTGTAACAGCGGTACATTTGTTGTGGCTAAAGATGCGTTGATACATTTTAACAGTGGACTGATACAGTTAGGAATTGACTGTAGCATCGACATTTCTGGTGTAAGCATCGCAGGCAACAGTCGACTTGAGATAGTTGAAAATGGGAACATTTGGCAGCACATTACCATTACGAGTGGAACTCTCGTTCTAAACCCAAACAGTAACATAACAGTTGAGACCTTAAATGTAAATGGTAATGTCCAGATTTCCGGCCAGTTTAGGGTCAGAAAGTTTAACTTAAACCACCAGGGCAACATGGAAGTGACTGGACTGGTTATCATCACAGAGGAGATGGTGTGGAGTGGAGGAAGTCTGATGTCAAACCAGGTACAAGTAGATGGGAATCTTTACCTGACTTCTTCCTCTACCAAATATTTGCGCTCTGGGACGATAGTCGCAACAGGAACCGTTACTTCAACAAATCCACAGACATTGGTCATGCAAGGGGATGCCAGGTTTGAATTACAGGGTTCAATGGCAGTACATGAGAGTCTACGATTTTCAGGCACAAGTCAGAATTATTTCCTGAATGCTGGACTCATTAACGTCCAGGCTGGATTAAATCAATATGGACTGGTTGTAGATGTGAACTTCGACAGCCCGGGAGTAGTTGTAGTAGAGAGCGGGAAGATGAAAGTTGGTGACAATAACAGAGATATAATGTCGACTTTTTCATGGCAACCTAACGCTCAAAGAGCAAGCAATCTTAGAGATGGACTATGGAGAATTCACGTTTGCAAACCGATCAATCCTCAACGTAGGTGGGACTATATCCATTGCCTCAGCCCAAGTTAAAGTCTACAGTGCGGACAGAAGCGTAAGAATCAGCAACATAAAAATGACAAGTTCTGGAACATTGGAGACAACAGCGAAGGACGTATCCATACACACTGCAGAAATCTGTTCTGGGACACTGTGGATTCACAGGAGCGCAAAGATAAAAACCTTACAGATATGCGGGGGGCGCCTTAGACCCGGAAGGTCTGTAAATGTTACAGAGTTATTGATAACTTCAGGAGACGTATTTAGTAGTAGCGCGCGGCCAAAAATTGTCGCGAGGCGTATGGGATGGGGTGCTGGCAGAGTCTGGGCAAACGACGGGACTACCGCCATGACAATACAGGTAGATGAGCGCCTACATGTCTTTGGATCGAGCAGTAAGTATGAAGAGTATGACACCGTTATCCGCGTCAACGGACAGTTTACAATGATTTCGGGAGGGAATTTGTACATGTCCCGTGGAGCTATAATACAACTAAATACAGACAGTACTGCGTCAATGCACCACGGTTACATGAGAACACAGTATAACCCACCCGGTCGGCTCACAAACATGGGGGATCTAACCATCGGAGAGTACTCAAAAGCTACAACCGTTGAACTCGCCGTCCAGTTTCAAATGCTTGGAAAGTTATCAATCAAACATGGCCGAATTCGCATAGCTTCTGGCGGTCGACTTTCTGGCAGCACCGAGCTTTTCAACGATGGAAGATTCGAAGTGACAGGTGGGACACTGACCGCAACAGGTGCAAGCATATCTGGACCAGGAGATTTGTACGTTTCTGGGGGTATCCTCTCTCTAGATGGAGGCGAAGTGCACTCCCCTATATCCATTACAAGTGGAACGCTCCAGGTCCCCACGGATAACCGTGTCACCACTCGTGGAGCAGTTAGGATACATGGAGGGACTCTAACTGTAGACGGTTACCTCGAGTGTCTCCAAGATGTACGTTACATTTCAGGGTCCTTGTCAGGAACTGGTATTGTCAGGCTTGGCAACCAGTCTAAGATACTAGTCATGTCGACACAGTCTTCGGATAGGCGCACCACATCCGTTCGTAGTCTTCAGATATTTGGGCTGTTAGAGGTCAGCTCTTCTCTTGAGGTTAGAAGTCCCGGGGTGGTAAGAAACGAGGAAGAAGGACGGATTC
>NW_017803948.1:130670-134134 GCF_001625305.1 Branchiostoma belcheri | reverse complement strand
TTTGAACATTTTGGACGTTTATACAGAATCATTTTAAAAAAGATGTTGTCAATATGTTTGTAAGCATATGTAATTAGGGATGTATTCGCATGTTTATAAAAATATGAAGTTTTATGCAATTACATATTGTAAAGATCAGATTGTAAAACATATTCTCCCAAAAATTCGATCATTTCGGTCGTCTTTACATAATTGTTGTATATAAGATGTTGTAACTATGCTTGTAGGTATATGTAATTGATACAATTGATACAAAGATGATTAAACAATCCATGATTCTACAACATTTCAAAATGAACGCACCTGTACACTCTACGCCTGCAGCTTGGTCGTGGTTACAGTTTAGATCGTGAATCGTCCACCCTGGGTACGAGCAGTTGAACAGGCTATTCTCGTCCCCAGTACAGTGCAGGTCATCCATGTAGATTGGCCCTCTTCCTGTAAAGGAAGCGACACCAATTATACCAGGCAACATTGAGATATGGCGAAGGGATAGTTATGAAATTCATGAATTTAAATGGTTGTAGTAAAATGGTTAAACTTTATTCCAACACAAAGATTGCACAAAGACACAATTTTCAACGACCACTGCACTGTCGCCTTCATGACTTCAAAATGTAATCTCGCGAGAGTTACGGTTACAGACACGTGACCATATTCACGTGACTTTACGGATACGTGACGTAAGCAATTTATCACAAGTGCCAGGGAGTTAACATCGAACACAATTTTTGTTAAGCTATCTAGACCGGTTTTTTTGGGGGGCCTGGTGGGACGGGGTGGGGGGGGGGCTCATTCAACCCCCCCTCAGAACTCGCGAACGGTATTTCGTATGACCACCAGATTTTTAAGAGGATGGTAAACTTAATGTGATTGTATTGGCCAAAACCGTCTAGATAGGTTATTCCTTGAAAACTAAATGGTATGCGACATAACTTTACCAAAAGTATTTGTGACAGAATATTTGGGTATACTAAGACTTTCAATGGTTATTTATCTCGTACTTGCAATTAGGTTTAGGTCATGGATGTACATTAACGATTATTAGCAAAAGGAGCCGGTGATAAATTTAAAGAAATGTATCTACACTTTTTGTTTCTTCCCAGCCATATATTGTACAAGCTACAGATGTTGAGCAACAAAGTTGATTTGATTTGATCAAGTCTAGATCTATATGGCCTAACGTTGAATACATGAATCTTTGTAATAATGAATATACCATAGCTGTTGTGTTGTATATAAAGTCATGTTGTTTTCTTTATACTTAGTACATAGCAAGAACATTAGTTGAAACAAGGTAAATCTCACCTTGGCCAAAATACGCATCGTTACGAACTAGTTGGGCACTGGAGTAGCCAAGCATTTTGCAAACAACGTCTGCATCCTTTGTGTCAAACTGGTTGTGACAAACTGTGCCCCAGGTCATACTGTCGGCCGGTCGGACTTCCACACGTCCTTCTTTCCGACTGGAACCTCCGACAAGACGGATTCGGTTGGGATCTAAACGTGTTTTTTTAACAAAGGCATAGAGTATATGCTTATTTCGTAAACTATGATGTGTATGATAAAACATCAAAATTAGCCGAAAATTGATATATTAATGATATGAATCTTTATTGCATGTTCTTGCCCAGATGGGCTAAATGCACAAGAGGGTATGCAGTATGCAAAAACATGAGTATTGCATACTGGTACACTGTATTCTAATGCAAAGTGCTAGGAATCTATACATTACAATAATACTATAAACTACCTATCATCTACTGTTAGTTGCCCTTTCTTCTCTCTTTTTGAAACATTTGGAAACATAATTACATAGTTTGTCTACTGTACATTCGTTCTTGTATGACATATATTAATGCACGTGCATGCTGATGTCAGCCATAAAATTTACTTGCGGTGACCTAACAAGACTCTTTGTTATATCAAATTTATTGATATTTTAAAAGCTATTTTAAAAGCTCTCTCATAGAAAGCAGCTATCGTGAACAAATACTAAGTCAAGTTTTAGCCAGATCTTCCGTTGAAGAATGCCTTTCGAGTGCGGTTTTTGGCAGCTCTCCTCCACTCTCCTGGAAGAAAAGCTGTCACCCACGGGTGGTCAGCTAAAGGAGAGTTGTTCCACGATGAACCTCAACATACCATAGTATTAGCCAGCTGCCAGGATGTTTGTTAGTGCTGCTAATGTGTTCATTAAACAAGTCTTCTCATCAAACGCCAAACGTTGAAATGGTAACAAATTGCCAAATGTTCCACACACGTACCGCAAACAACGCCGACGTTATCAAAATGATCGCAGGCATGAATCAACCAACCCCTGTGCGAACAGTCAAACAGGCTACTCTCTGTCCCATCACACTGTAGGTCTTCCATGTAGATCGGTCCCGTTCCTACAGTTAACAAAGTTAACAGATAGAATGTAGCCATTACAATAATTTGTGAATTTTGTAGATTATGTAATACATTTTGTAGGTATTACCTACCTAACTTTCTCTGCGCGCGGGCTGCGGATATATACATATATATATATATATATATATATATATATATATATATATATATATTATATAGAGAGAAGAGAGAGAGAGAGAGAGAGAGAGAGAGAGAGAGAGAGAGAAATAATATTGGACACAGAATCGGACTTTTCTGCACAAGGGATTAAAGAAGCCATCAGGGCATTACAACCTTCCCTCAACAGAGACGGGGGGCGCCACTGACCTTCTGCAACCTATAATCCACTGCTCAAGAAGCCATGTGATATCTGCGTATATTGCTCATTCCTTAACAAAGACGGGAATTGTACAGTTGAAATATTTTGATGAGTCCAATTTGTTGAATTTGATATTGCAGTTAAAACTTGTTTTATAAGTACAATAAATGTCTTCCTTCAGTAATACACTGAAGGAAATGGTTTCAAATGATGTGCATTATAATCATCATAAATACTCATATCTAGTAAAGGAAAGTTGTACCCCCTGCCAAAATAGGCATCAGGGTGCACTCGATAGGCATTCGGATAGCCCAGCATCCTGCAGACAACTTCTGCATCCTTCAAGTCGAAACCGTTGTGACAGACTGTGCCCCATCTGAAACTGTCGGCCGGCCGGACTTCCACACGCCCCTCGTTTGGACCGGAACCTCCGACAAGACGGATTCGGCTGGAATCTGAAAATGAAACATCCCTATGAACGATATTATAGTAAATACATAATTCTTTTCATCAGATCAGTTTATGTCCTATCCGAGGGACGTACCTAACCGAAGCTATGTACTAATTTTGAGTGAAGTGAGGAAAGCCTTGTAAGTGCCTTTTCCGAGAGGACAACGTCGGGGCATGTAAGTAAAATCGAACCCAGGACCCATGGGTTCCGGGTCGTATATTCTACCATTACGCAACGCGACCCTTCCTAGGCGAATGTGAAGTACCATAGTGCTATATAGTATTAGAGTATACGTATACGTAG
>NW_017803948.1:125060-125509 GCF_001625305.1 Branchiostoma belcheri | reverse complement strand
TTCTACTTTAGAAGAATCTACCTCTAATCTTAGGATTAAACGGATTTTTTCAAATAGTGAGGCTATATTTTTAAGTTCACGTTTTGTTGTTATGCAAGATTTGTCGAACCATTTCTTGTTTTGTCGTTTTCTAATATTCTTTAAATGAAGTGACTGTTCGCCTGCCTCTTACAGAATAGAACTAAATTCAGACACTTGTTCAATTTCTGTGGCAGTGTTAGTGTAGCCTGGACCATTAAAAGAAAGCGTCTGTAGTCTTTTGACAAAGCCGGGCTGGCTAAGGGAATGGATGAATTTTTCGGCAGACTTTTCATTCTAATGGAATTGTTTTGGGAGAGGCATAGAATTTGAGTCTTTTTTGTTTGCTTGGTTGGGGTGTTTTGTTGAATTTGAATAGATCAGGGTCGAAATCATGCAGTGGTCGGAGAATGCTGTTAATGGATTAACAC
>NW_017803948.1:121306-125040 GCF_001625305.1 Branchiostoma belcheri | reverse complement strand
AGTGGGGACCCGTTAGCCTAGATGTTGTGTAATAAAACAAGAAAACAAAACAAAAATCAATATCTGACGCACAAACTATTGTAATATTACCAGCATTGGGGCTGTTTTTCGTTGTATGTATTCCGTAAGATTCGTTTCTAGTAATGGATCGTATGAATTCCGTAAAATTCGTATCTTTCTAGTAATGGATCGTATGCATTCCGTAAGATTCGTATTTTCTAGTAATGGATCGTATGCATTCCGTAAGATTCGATTGTTTCTAGTAATGGATCGTATGCATTACGTAAGATTCGTATGTTTCTAGTAATGGATCGTATGCATTCCGTAAAATTCGTGTGAATTCGTTAGCACAATTCCTGGTACTTAGACCAAAATATAAATGTGGTGCCTTACAAAAGAGAGAAAGTCCTGTAATAAACGTAACGTACATCATGTCAATACGTTAATATTTTTTGAAGTAGTGTCTTAGAATAGACCTATCGTATTGCTCACATTGAACTTGTTGTCAACATTTTACAATGTACAACTGTTTGACAATAAAGTTCATTTATTGACTCTAACAATAGTGTTCAGTCTGTACTTAGGTCGGTTTCCTTCCATCGCAACTCATACTTTAACAAACCTCAACAAACGTCTGTTTGTATAGAATCTAATTCGTGTTGGTTTTATTTTCATATGTATTTATGTTTTGTTTCTGTGCTGTCTAACTATGGGCCAGTGAGTGTCTGAAATAAATAAATGATAATAATTACTTTTCTATCTCTGTAGCATTCTCATTGGCTCCATCGTAGATGGTCAGAAAGTCCCTACGTAACTCAGTGTTGAAGCTGTCAAACGTGAGGATAATGATGCTTCCTTCTGGTACAGTGATCGACCACTCACAGTTCTCATTGTTGCCATAGTTAGCGGGATAGTTAGGTGACGTCACAGGGCCTCCAGAAGGAGCCGTCAGGTTCCCTCCACATCCGGTGGCGCTGGTTACTGTGGAATGAGAAGTGCTCTTATATATATATGGCGTCCTTAATGCCTCTGAAAATTTGATCTTTCTGTAAACTGTGTGTTGGAATAAATTTTAATGTTTTACTATGATTACTACCAACGCAAAAGGACCTTCATGATAAACAGTCTATGTTTCAGTTCCCGTTCATCGTCTGTTCTTTATTAGTCAGAAATAGTGGGTGGGCACAAAAGTAACGGCACACAACAATGTCGTTTCTGAGAGTTTCGTGCGCTTTTTCTGAACAACGTTTTAATAGCTTTTATTGCATTGTCATTGTTGTCATCTCTGGCCAATTTCTGCCTTATTTGAATTCCCTTACACAGCAATTCACCAGGGTGGGGGTTATCAATGACAATAAACTTTGTTGCACAACAATTGTACAGGATTGCTGTATAAACATATTATGGGATCCATCTACGTTTATAAGTTACAAGTTTACAAGTTTATTAAAAGTCCAGAGGAGCTCGCGGGCAAAAATTGCCCGAATTACGTCCTGGTTACATAATTCATGAGTCAATGTACACATTACAAAGTTTAACATTACAAGTAACGTAACAAGCAGAATATCTTAAAAAAAACAGCATCTCAATTACAACCAATTCTATCCATAAAAGCAAAGCGAACACACTTAGCATTACATATATACAAAGTGATTACTGTGTATCAAGTGTTGGTCTGTTATTATACAACCGGATAGCACAGTGTAAGAAGGAATTGCGCAGTCTCTTTGTACGAGCTGGAGGCAGACTGATCCTCTCAGCGTTTCTCTGGGACAGTCCAGTTGCTGCAGACCTAGTCGGCGGAACCAAGTCGTTTAGGGGGTGGTCATCTCGCAGCATTCGCTCAAACAGGTGCACGGCTGCCTCCTCCCTCCTCGTCTTCAGTGTGGGCAGATCGGGTACGCTGCGACGTCCTCCCAGGGAAATGATGCGGAGGGCACGGCGTTGGACCCTCTCAATGGCCATTTCTTGCTCCTTGCCGCACCCTACCAACAGCACATGACAATATTCGAGGACAGGTCTTACTAGTGCCATGTAGATTTGCACTATAGATCCGTGACACTAGTGCCTTGCTTTGTGAGCAGACGCAGGTAGTGCAGTCTCCGCGATGCCTTGCTTGTCATGGCGGTGACTTGCTCGTTGAAAGAAAGGTTTCTATCCAGGATAAAACCAAGTCCCTTCGCCGATCCGACCGATGGCACAGGTTGGCCGCCCAAGGTGATCGATGGAGGAATGGGAACAGATTTACTAAAGCAAATCTGTAGAAGCTGGCTCTTGGAACCATTCAGGATCATCCTGTTTTCCTCCGCCCAGCAGTCAAGGTGAGAAGTCTCCTCCGCCACGGTTGTATCTAGGTCGGCTGTGGGTACAGCAAGAGTTCTTGAGAGACCAACGTCGTCTGCATACCCAACGTTTGTGGTGTCATGATGTACCGTGGTGCGCGAGCTCATAAAGAGTAGAAACCGGTAGACTATGTAGTATAGAACACACGTCCTCGTTCAGCTAGGTTATGTTTTTCGGTCTATCACTATGGTGACGAGAAACAAAAGAGGACACTGGTAGAACTTACTAGTAGATGATGACTATTTAAATATTCATGTCATTGCGTACTGTTGACAATAGGCGGTCTCACGCCGGAATAATAAGAGCGTGTTTTCAGGCGAGTAACACAGGTGTGACGAGAATATCTCGATTATTATTACTGTAATTCCTGATTTTGCCACGGTAAATATGTTCGTCATGTATGTTCGTCACATCTGTACCACAAACTTCACTCATCACCGTTAACAAATATATCTCCGACTTTCTTTTTACGCACCTGAACTGTTATTTCAAAGTTTATTATCTCCAAATTTGAAAATGCCCGTCTTGTTTTGTTCACACTATCGCATTAGATTTGGAGTCACGTTTTGGCGGATACGCCTCCACTTGCATTGGGTACGTACCTCCCTAGTTCCGGTCTTGATGCAAGGTTACAGGCTGATCTAGGGACGTTCAGAGACTGTTTACAGAATTTAGGGTGGACGGATTCAATGGGGCAGAATCTAGGTTTTTGGTTGAGCCCCAAATTTCTGAGCCGTAATTATATAAAGTAAAATAGGTTTTACACAAGCGTCGTAAAGTTTGTTTTTAACTGATAGCGGGGCGTTGGCTTGATCCAGCGACTGTTTATAAAGCCTTCAAACCCTTGCAACTCAAGTACTTATTGTTTGCTTTAAACGTGCCGGCTGAGTTTCCAATAATGCCGAGATAAGAAGATGGCGTTACAATTTCAACTACATGATTGTCGAATAAAAACGAGCAATTTTGGGGTAAACGGCCACCCTTTGAAAATACAATAATTTTAGTTTTTGCTAGATTTACATTTAATTGCCAAAGTGTACGGTAATTTTCCAGATTCTTCAAAGAATATTGTAGCCCCTGTTTGGACTCGGAAAAATTACCAAGTCATCAGCATATAGTAAACAGGGAACCCTTTTGTTGTGCATAACAGAGGGATCGCAATGGGTGTTGTCGAATTGAGGTACAATATCAGTCACAAATAAATTGAATAACGTAGGGCTTGCTTAAATTACACCCTTGCCGTACCCCACAGTTAGTGACAAAGGTTTCAGTCAATCCATTTCTAGATTTGACACAATTTTAGTCTTGGAATACATACCCTCTATAAGTTTTAGAAATCTACCGCCTATACCGAGTTGACTTAGTTTAAGCAAGAGACAATATCGCCGAAT
>NW_017803948.1:109015-121286 GCF_001625305.1 Branchiostoma belcheri | reverse complement strand
CACTCAGGTATAAATTGAATTGAAATACCTTTATTGTACATTCATGCCACGACGAGCTAGGTACAGGTCAAGATATAACAGACATATAACAAACGTATATAGAAAAGTGGAGACAACAGATACCCTTCTTGACTTAGACATACATACATAAGGAACATATAAGAGTATTATACTAGGCTAATACAAAGTGTTCTAGTCACTGAGCTAATATAGAGAGGTCAAGTTCTTCTCGCTTTTTTGTACAATGAAAAATGTGGGAACAGATCATGTTTGTGATACATGGTTCGTCTAGACGCATCAAAAAGTATAAATCTATCATTTTGCACTTAGGTGTTAAAAGTATGGGAACTTCTCTTTGATATGATAAAAAGGACAGATCTTTCATTAGTATATAAAGTACAGTCTAAAATAAAGTGTTGTGAATTCATCTTCTACATGTATTCTATTCATGTTACAGTATTGACAGTCTATTCTGGAACAATTACCAAGTCATCAGCATATAGTAAACAGGGAACCCTTTTGTTGTGCATAACAGAGGGATCGCAATGGGTGCTGCCGAATTGAGTTACAATGTCACTCACAAATGAATTGAATAACGTAGGGCTTAAATTACACCCTTGCCGTACCCCACAGTTAGTGACAAAGGTTTCAGTCAACCCATTTCTAGATTTGACACAATTTTTAGTATTGGAATACATACAAATCTACCGCGTATACTGAGTTTACTTAGTTTAAGCAAGAGACAATTTCGCCAAACAGAATCAAATGCTTTGCTGAAATCCACATATTTGCTAATTAGAGTACTTAAAACAGACAGATTATCGGTTGTTCCAAGTTTTTTTTTCTGAAGCCGGCTTGGTGAGGTTGAACGAGGTTGTTTTGTTTAGCGTATTTAACGAGACGTAAATTTAAAATGGATGAGAAAAGTTTCCCTAAACAGCTGATTATTGAGAGTCCTCTGTAGTTGTCTGGCAATGAGGTATCTCCTGACTTGTGGATGGGTACGATATGACTGACTGACCATTCTTATGGGAAATATCCGTTATTTAAACATGAGTTAAACAGGTGAAGTAGCGGTTCTTTGAGCAGCATTTTACCATATTTTAACATTTCATTCAGGAATTCTATCATTTCCGCTTGATTTATTGTTTTTTTTTAGTTTTGAAAGCGCAGTGTCTAGTTCTTCAGGGGTAATTGCTGAATCTAAAACTGAATTTGGAGGGGGAACGTTCCTTGGTCGTCGACGTTGGGAAGAATGGTTTCTGTTAGACTGTTTGGCATCTTGTCTAGGTTCTTAAAGTGATTCAGCCACTCTTAGTCTGATACCTCGTTACCTACATCTAACTTTTCAGGTTTTAAGTTCCAAAAGGCACTTGGACTTCCGTCTCTCAAGAAAGAGAGTTGGTTAAGAATTTGTTGGTGAAAATCTCTTTTTTCTTTTTTAACAATTTCTTATATTCTTTTTTACTTTGGAAGAATCTACCTCTTATCTCAGAATTAAACGGATTTTTTTCAAGTAGTGAGGCCATATTTTTCAGTTCACGTTTCGTTGTTATGCAAGATTTGTCGAACCATTTCTTGTTTTGTCGTTTTCTAATATTCTTTAAATGAAGCGACTGTTCGCCTGCCTCTCTCAGAATAGAACTAAATTCAGACACTTGTTCAATTTCTGTGGCAGTGTTAGTGTAGCCTGGACCATTAAAAGAAAGCGTCTGTAGTCTTTTGACAAAGCCGGGCTGGCTAAGGGAATGGATGAATTTTTCGGCAGACTTTTCATTCTAATGGAATTGTTTTTGGGAGAGGCATAGAATTTGAGCTTTTTTGTTTTGCTTGGTTGGGGTGTTTTGTTGAATTTGAATAGATCAGGGTCGAAATCATGCAGTGGTTGGAGAATGCTGTTAATGCACGGAAAGACAAAATTTGTGAGACTAAGGGCTGACTGCAGATCATGTAGTCGACAGTGCTGCTGCCGCGTGGTTGATGACATGTAAATTTACCTTGTAAATCGCCAACTACCCTTCCGTTTAGTACTCTAAGGTTTGCTTGGATGCAGAGATTAGCGATGTGTCTACCGAATTTATTTGGTGGGGCTTTATCTACGCGTTGTCTATCTGTGGAATAAGGAAAGGTATTTACATCGCTGTCTTCAGAGATGTTATCGTCTACATAATCGCGTGGATTTACAAGACGCGCATTTAAGACACCACCAAGTAAGATAAATCGTTGCGAACTGTACTTAGATGTTTCGTTTTCTAGTATTTCTAAAGTGTGGTTCTCTGAGTATTTATGAGTAGTCGACGCACTGGGCCTAATGTAAGTCGAACAAATGAACAGATCTTTTGATAGACCTAGCAATTGTCTGTATAGCAATTGTACCCACAGAACATCTGTTGATTTGGACTGTACTTTCTTTATGTAGTTTTTGTATTCATTTTTGTAGAAGAAGATTATCCCTCCAGATGAGCGCTTCGCACGCTTGCTCTTTTGTCTGTGCTGGTGAAAGAACTATAATTAGAGATGTTAATTTTTGTATTGCTAGTACTTCAGGTCTACAGGAGCGAGAAGTCGAATTTGTTTACATAAGATACAAAATCTAAATCCTCTAATTTTGGTCCTAACCCATGCACGTTCCAAACTCCAAAGCTTTTGTTTCCGGTGCCTGGAATTATTTTTATCCTGTTGACAAATACTAAGAAAAAGAGAAATTGTGTCTTTACCTCACGAAACCACAATACGTTACTAAACTACAATACGTGTACCTGACAGGGTTTTAGCAATTCAGTGTTAAAAAAAAGAGGAAAGAAAATCTTGAACAATAAAACTACGTGTTTTTGCTACAGTGTATATTCAATTTTCAAATTAAGATATCATTGAGAAACAGACTACAACGCTAACTAACGTATCAAGCTTGTAGGTGATTGTATTTTGGTAAACTACTAGTATTTAACGTTGTACCGTACTGTACATTCGAGTTAATCAGCTATGTTATGAACAGAGTTCAATACTATATACATATATTTATTTATTTATTTTTTGGTTTGGATGGTACAAGACAGCCAGGGCAGCCCAATTGTAACATAAACATATACATAAACATGAACATTTACATATAAACCCTACCACATGAACATCGGTGGCCACATCATATGGGGTGCCATGGCCAGGGTGGTGGGTTCATCCGTGTTGGTTGGCTGGGCTGGCTTGAGAGTCTCGGGCTTGTAGACGGGAATCCCCACGGTGCGGCGGGAGGATGGAACATAGGCGGGCCCCAGGGACCGGGTGGTGGAGGCTGACTCCAAGGTCGTCCTGCAGGGCTATTGAACTCTTCCTCGGGCGCAGGTGCAGTGTGTTCCCTTCCATGTGTAGGGGGGCGGCCAGGCGCAGGGGGACTCGGGTTCCGTTGACCATGACTCGATCCTGGAGAGGGGCAGGCGGGTGTGACTGAGGGCTGTCCCCGAGTTAACTGGCGCTGTATGGGCGGTGAGCGCAAAGGGGTTTGGAGGCGGGGAGGTGGCTGGTAGGGCCTACCTACATGCTGGCGCGCCGATTACAGCGTCTCTGTGCGAGCGATTCGGTGATGCGTTCCTAGCAGGTTGGTCACTAACGGCAGGCTGGTTCCTTCGGCCGATGTACTGACCCAGACCATGAGAGAATTAACTGTTCTCTTTATGTTGGTTGCCAGTACACGAATACCGTATCTGTTAACATCATGATGGTATCCGTCAACATTGTATAGCGATTTCTTTATTGTTCTGAGTTAGAGAAGTTAAGTTGTCAGTTGTATGAACGTAGGTTGTTTCGTCGTAGACGACTTTCGGGAATGAGTTCACGTCATTATTAGGTTTATCCCGCGGTAGTATTGAAAACATGGCAATGCTACTGCGCGTGTACTTGTCGTGGGTTGTCTCAATGAGTGCGCGAAGGCCCTCTTTCACTGTAGCTTACTGTAATTCCTAAATTTTGCCACGGTAAATATGTTCGTCATGTATGTTCGTCACTTCTGTACCACAAACATTATCATTAATTACCGTTAACAAATAATTCTCCGACTTTCTTTTTTACGCACCTGAACTGTTATTTCAAAGTTTATTATCTCCTAATTTGAAAATGCCCGCCTCGTTTTGTTCACCCTATCGCAGTAAATTTGGAGTCTTTGGAGGATATTGTCATAAATTTCATCACTTGCAGTTGTCTATCTGTGAGCGTTTCATGTTCCAACAATTCAAGAAGGCGCGCGCTGTGGCGATCCTGTGAAGACATGGCGACAACGCATTGATGACTCATGCCTACATGTACGTGGTTTGAATACATAAATACCGTTATTACGTGTAGACATGAATAGTCTATGTTGGAGTTCCCATTCATCACCCACTGAAAAAGTGGATGGGCACAAAATTAACGTCACGCAACAATGTCTTTTCTAAGACTTTCCTTGCGTTTACTCAAAACATGTCTCATTCGATTCAGACAAAAATGTATTATGAAATGCTTTTGCATGAGAGGCAAATACACAAATATTTTATCAACTTACTTGTCAGAAAAAACCGTCCACAGGCTACGTAGCTCAACAAGCTTGTGGGGTCGTGTGCCGTAGCGGTAGCTTCTTTGGCTCGGAACCAAGAGGTCTCGGGTTTGAACAATCGAACCCCACCTTGTCACCTTGGGAAAGGCACTTTACACGACTTTACTCACTTCACTCAGGTATAAATTGAATTTAAATACCTTTATTGTACATTCATGCCATGACGAGCTAGGTACAGGTCAAGATATAACAGACACCTAACAAACGTATATAGAAAAGTGGAGACAACAGATGCCCTTCTTGACTTAGACATACATACATAAGGAACATATAAGAGTATTATACTAGGCTAATACAAAGTGTTACTGAGCTAATATAGAGAGGTGAACTTCTTCTCGCTTTTTAGTACAATGGAAAATGTGGGAACAGATCATGTTCGTGATACAGGGTTTGTCTAGACGCATAAAAAATATAAATCTATCATTTGCACTTAGGTGCTCAAAGTATGGGAACTTCTCTTTGATATGATTGAAAAGGACAGATCTTTCATTAGAATATAAAGTACAGTCTAAAAGTGTTGTTCATCTTCTACATGTATTCTATTCATGTTACAGTATTGACAATCTATTCTGGAGAGGAATGTGGCTTCCCGATGTGCCTTCCCGTTTCAGTGAGTAATTTGTGGCAACTTATAAACAAATATTTTTTTATCAAGTTACTTGTAAGAAAAACCCATCCACAAAGGAAACGGATGAGAAAAGCTACGTAGCTCAATAAGCTTGTGGGGTCGTGTGCCGTAGCGGTAGCGACTTCGGCTCGGAACCAAAGGACCCGGGTTCGAACCCCACCTTGTCACCTTAGAAAAGGCACTTAAGACGACTTTTCTCACTTCACTCAGGTATAAATGAGTACCTAGCTTTCGTTAGGGACGTCCATCGGATAAGACGTTAAATGGAGGTCCTGTGTTTGGGAGAGCCATACCCCACTCACGTTAAAAAAACCCACCGCACTTATTGAAAAGAGTAGGGGACCTTCCCAGTGTGAGTGGCTTCAACCTTGCAATACGGTCTTACGCAGCTTGTACTTACAAATACAAAGCTGGTGTGTTACGCCTAAAAGCGGTTTACCGGTTATGCGAAACAAACAAAGCTAGACATTTTCTACATCATTTGTTTTTATATTACTTATGCTAAGGTCACAATTCCCACACGGGGCCCGGCCGGGCAGCTTTTGGGAACGAAATATACGATATAAAAGACAACAAAACACAGAAAAGTTGTTAATAACAATAGTGGGCCCTATTTCTGGATATTATTGATATTTATTGTTAATTTTCGTTCATACAAACAGCCCGACCGGGCCCCGGTTTTGGAAAATGGTAACCCTAAGCATTAACCGGTGCCAGTGCGTGTTATAAGACCACAACAGTTATGTTAAAGGGATAAGGTAGATGTTGATGAAAACTGTGCAAAATACTGGAATGTATCTCATGCCGCACAGCCTCCAGCAATGTCAACAATTATTCATCAACAGATACTGATGCATACGTCGATGAAGGTTAGACATCCAGGTAATACGATACGCCAAAAAACAGTTACTCAAGCAACTGGATATGATTTTGAAAACGTCAGACGTTTCAGCTAGTATCCACTAGCTTTCGTCAGTGACTGAGAGACCAGAGGGGAAAGCAGGTTTATAAGCACAACCTGTTGATTGATATGCAAATAAAGTGAAGTCAAATTTTTGGAAGTCGAAAAAGGAACAAAAGTCAGACAAGTCAAGACAAGAAGATGCAAATTAGTCTGAAAGCTCCTGTTATACAGAACAGGAGCTTAAGTGTTGTCTGTCCTCGGGGCTGGGAGTGCCAAATCCAAAGTGCCGGAAAGATCGACCCGTAGCCCCCCTTCCCTGTTGAGGGTGGGGTTGTACATTCTTTCATATATTGCCTACATCACTATTCCGTATGTCCAAGGAGTATCTGAGAAACTCCGACGGATCTTCCAAAACTTCAACATAGCCACTAACTTCAAACCTCACTCAACCCTCAGACAAAGACTGGTACACCCTAAGGACCGACCTCACAAAGGTACCAAGGCGAATGTTATTTACAGACTCAAATGTGAGGAGCCCAATTGTAACAACACCTACATCAGAGAGACAAGTCGACCGCTCAAAGTAAGATACAAAGAACATTGCCGACCTAGTGCCAACGGCTACTCCTCAGCTATTTTCCACCACCTACAACACAACCAGGGTCACTCTTTCAAACTCGAGTCCACGGATATCTTAGACCGCGAAACACGCTGGTGGGAACGGGGTGTTAAAGAGGCAATATATGAAAGAATGTACAACCCCACCCTCAACAGGGAAGGGGGGCGTACGGGTCGATCTTTCCGGTACTTGGGATTTGGCACTCCCAGCCCCGAGGACAGACAACACTTAAGCTCCTGTCCTGTATAACAGGAGCTTTCAGACTAATTTGCATCTTCTTGTCTTGACTTGTCTGACTTTTGTTCCTTTTTCGACTTCCAAAAATTTGTCTTCACTTTATTTGCATATCAATCAACAGGTTGTGCTTATAAACCTGCTTTCCCCTCTGGTCTCTCAGTCACTGACGAAAGCTAGTGGATACTAGCTGAAACGTCTGACGTTTTCAAAATCATATCCAGTTGCTTGAGTAACTGTTTTTTGGCGATACTGATGCATGTTTCGGCGTTTTTGCGACCCACTGAGTCAGTAATCAGTAGTTGACAAACCTCAAACCTTATCAACATGCCTCGGGTTCTGTGACACACTGCTAGTAATAAAAACATGCCTATCTTATAAAACAACAACTTCATGACATATTTAAGTGTAAACTTAATAATATCTGCTTTTATCCGTCTTTTGTTATATATCTCGATAAGTTTGTGTACAAACTTACAAGTAAGTATATCCCCTACCTGTGGTAAACATCAGCCCGCAGATGATCGTAGCTGTGAAAAGTCGTGCCGCCATCACGCCGCGTCCGGGCGGGCGGACGGTCTGTTGGTGTCCGCTGATCGTGCTGAGGAGACCGTCCCGTCTGATGTTACTGAAATGTAGAGAGGCGTACTGTACACAGTTGGTTCTTGCAATTCAAGTCACTTGAACAGAAATTTTAAGAGTCAAATTGTTCCGAAAACGAAGGCCAAAAAGAGCACAGGAAACTGCCCCGACTAGGTCGTACTATGGTGATATATATATGAAAAATGTTTTTCCAAATATGCGGTACAATGGCATAGCAACATCAAAGGTCCTGTAATTATGTTCAAAAATAGCTATGTTGTTAAGCTAAATATTATGAACAATGATGTAGAATACAACCCACACGCCCACTGGAACCCAACATGGAATACAGTAAATGCGAGTAATATTTGCTTTCTTATGTTTTTATATTTCATACCAATAATTTTTGGGTGACTTGGTGATGGGAGGTGCAGAGAAAAAAAGGCGGAGAATTATTTGTTAACGGTAATGATAAAGTTCGCGGTACAGAAGTGACGAACATACATAATGAACATATTTTAATACCGTGACAAAATCAGGAAAAAAAAGTAATCAACATCGAGATATTGTCGTCACACCTGTGTTACTCACCTGGAAAAACGCTCTCATTATTCCGGTGTAATACTGCCTATTGTCATCAACACGCAATGACATGAATATTTAAAAACGCATCACCTACCTTAAAGTTCTGCCAGTATCCTGTGTTGTTCGAATTCCTTGTCACCATAGCGATAGACCGAAAAACATGACCTGAACGAGGAGGGAATTTTAAACATTACTTACCTTACTTTCTTCCCATCGCTCGGTTCTATCTCCCACAGTGAGCTCGAGACCACCATCTGTATCCGTCAAATATGTGATACTTTAATTTATAGTTTTGACCTTGTTTGTCTTTGTCTTTGTCTCGTCAACTCCGCTCAGAGCCGTACATTGTTCGCTAGTATTTTCCAAATTCGCACGCTTCACTCTAAGAGACTGTACGATATTTATCGGGGGAGGGCCCATCAAAAATTTCTCCCTGACCCTCCCCCTGGCTTAAAATTTTCCCCTGACCCTCCCCCGGCACTGACATTGAAAATGGTAAAAACGACGGTTGAAGGGACAACAGAAAGCATTTTTACTGTCATTACAGCACGCGATTTGTGTATTTCACAGAAGCAATAACGTGTTCTCCTCCTGTGCACGTTCGAGTGAGCAGGATTGACATGAGAAAGGACCGTAGTATTCAGAATATTCATGTTTCAAACATGTGTACACAGAATATTTATGACAAAATGACCAACTATTAAAGCATATAGCCCAGACGCACAGCTCATTTAATGGGTATTGTGAAGATGATACCTGCTTCGCAAGAAATGTGCCGACTTGCTGGACAAGTTACTTGGGGGACCGTGCTGCAAGTGTCCGTGTTTTGACCCATGGGAAAACTGGAAATTCACAAGTAGACCTTGCAGAAGAAACGAACGTTTTAAAAAAATTTTTTTGCTCTACAACTTTTGGGCTCTACAACTTTTGCCATCCTCCTAAGTTCCAGCGTTCTCGCCAGCCCTGTCTCATGAGTACGTCGAAATATTTTTGGCCGAGGGGGGAGGCGAGAGCCGAAGGCGCGAGCGCTCGCAATCTGGGGGTCCGGGAAAATAATTATTTTTAAACGTCAAATAACGCAACTTTCCTTTTTTTTTGAGTGGCAAAGTAAGAGTCTTGTCGCCCTCTCCTTTTTCGCCGCTGCCGTATTATCTGTGAGACCACCCTCTTCCCTAAACATTTTACTTCTCGTATACGTATTCTAGTCAAATGTTTTCAGCTACTTGGCTACCGGCTTATTTTGTGAGGCCTTACATTTAATAATAATAAACCTTTGTTAAAACCTATTTTATTCCTGTTATGTTTATTTCTTTGCGTTTGTTCTGGAAACTAACATAAACAGTGGTAATTTCCCAGGTTCCACTTGAACATTACACGGAGTCGGAATTTTATTTTCGCGGTATTCACGATGGCCACTTCATCGCGAAGTCATGAGATCGCGAGTGTGATCAGCTTTATGAAGTACAATAGCTGGATAGCATGAATATGCAAACTTTAAAACTTTGAAATTTACCAGTGAACGTCATTGTCATTGTGTATACTGGCTGCAATAGTTGGCAGTGGAATGCACACCTGGCACGGACGTGTGTTTACTGGTAAACCCTGATGAAGTCACGCATGCTCTTGCTTCACTCATGTAAATACATCTTAGGGGAGTCTTAACCCTACCTAGACCGGGCTTTTTTCATTTGACCCCCCCCCCTCAAAACTCGCAAACGGTATGTCGTATGACCACCAAATTTTCAGAGGATGGTGTACTAGTAAAATTTATCATATCTACAATTTTTATATCGTTATGACGTAATATGACGTCATTAATGTGATTTTATTGGCCAAAACCGTCTAGATAGGTTATTCCCTGAAAACTCAATGGTATACAACATAACTTTGTGACAGAATATTAGGATGTACTAAGTCTTATGTTGCCCATAGCAACACCGGTGACGTCATAAAATGACGTCATGCATATTAAAGATATCCGCCATCTTAAATCATCAATCTTGAATTTTAAAAAATATTTTTTTCATGATAAAGCCTAAAATACACCGTCAACATACTAAAGACATTCATTTAAATTTTTTTTTGAAAAATAAATGGAAGCATTGATGAAATTTTGATGAAAATAACCTGTATATACCTGTTCTAATGATATGGTCCGCCATCTTGGATTTTGGCCAATGACGTCATCAAATTAGCATAAATTATGCATATTTAATGATAAAATTTACATAAAATTACATGGGATGTAATTAATATTAGAAACCATGAGTAACTTGACATAAAACCCATAAAATTCTATTGTTCAAACAAAAATGACTAAATTTAGCAAAAATTGCCTGTCAGAAACCCGTTGCTATGGCATTTCAGTCGTGAAAGTTGTACTCACGTAGTTAAGGATGACACTACATAGTTTCATAATGTTGCATTGGAAAAGATTTTAGTTGTGACGTCGTCAGCATGTGGCGTCGTACGCCATCTTGTTCTCCTGGTTTATCTTCCATAAAAGCTGTGCGCGGTTATGCACTGAAGTGACCACCACCACCTAATCTATACACACTGTGGATTAAAACAATACACCAAAGTGGATATCCGCGAGGATTTTTAAAACGTTTAAAGAGAAGGAGTTCTAAGCTGATCTGGAAAAAGTCCCATGGTCAACCATGGAATGTCTTTGACTCACTACAAGATATGGGGTCTGCCTGGATACACGGTGGTCAAATCTGGGCTGCGAAGTTCCCACATTTCATAGAATCCGAACAGTGTTCGATCGTGTTCGATCTGGGCAATTCCAATCGAACTTGCGTTTCATTTCAGGGTCACCTGCGGTCATTTACAATAAAGCGGCAAAACAAGCCCTTCTGTCTGGGTGCCTCGCAACAGATAGAAAACAACACTTTTCTATAGATACAAATAGTTTCCTGGACACTACATGCTCGCTATCATTTTTTGTGGACATGTAACATGTAGCGAAGCTACTGTCG
Organism: Branchiostoma belcheri; assembly: GCF_001625305.1. Taxonomy (NCBI): domain Eukaryota; kingdom Metazoa; phylum Chordata; class Leptocardii; order Amphioxiformes; family Branchiostomatidae; genus Branchiostoma; species Branchiostoma belcheri. Next base: position 110,171 of record NW_017803948.1, on the reverse strand, counting down.
TACATGTATCCTTGGGTGACCTTGGATAATGTAATGATTCTTTACACCTGTATGAATAACACAATATCGGGTGATATGACATGTCTGCAAAACCCGTTCAAACCTGGAAGCATGGAGAGCCAACCATGCCCCATTTACGGCTCGAAATGACTGTTACAGTTGTCCCGAAAATCTTGTTTTATGGATTTTTAGAAAATGGCCTCAATTTTGAATTATTGGTACTTTAGTGTGAACAATATCAAAAAATGCAATTTTTTCACCAATATGTTGACAAAAACTACACTTAAAATCAGAAATTAAAAAAGATTCCTTGCAACACGATTTTTTATTTTATTCCTAGTCGTCGAAAAATACAAAAATCGAGGATCTGGGGTAATACACGAAGCCAGGTTTGAACGAGGTATGCCTAAAAACATGACATGACTTGTGCTCGAAATCCCGAAAATAATCGTCTTTCTGAGCGAAATTTGAAAACATCAGTGATTTAACATAAAAAGCTAACATTAATCCTCAAACACCCGAACTTTTTTTGTGACGTTAATGTACCCCATTTGGTTTCTTTCAAATTTATATTCCTTTTTGCATCATTTCAGTGACCTTAGCATGTATATTGGTTAAACATATTAAGACCTTTATTTTGGAATGATTAAGTGTTAAAAATTCCAGCTCATTATCATAATTTATGCAAAGATTGGATGAGGCCTGCAGGCATTAACATAGGGTTGACCTTTGACCTCATATGATTGTCAAATTGTCAAACCTCTGTAAAAGCTGATGAAATAATTCCTGAGGTTGAGGTTACTTGGCAAAGTGCATAATATTAAAGCAATGATGCTTCCTTGAAGACATATTGAGGACATCCGACGGTCTTACATCAGACTTCCGTTGTTATTTTTACAAATTTGTGCCGATCTCCAAAAAAAATTTAGGAAAACTTGTAGAAGAAGTGATAAAGTCACGGGAGTAATTTTTTTTAGAATAAAAAAAATTGAAATAGCACAGAAAAATACACGTCTGGGGTCCAAATGGACCCCGTTCGGGTGTTTGAGGGTTAAAAGGATATAAAGACAATACTTCCATTTCAATTTGACGAAATTTACCACCAAATACTATTTGTTTATTTTCAAATATTTTACGAGTAGTCCAAAACAGGTCA
>NW_017803948.1:107315-108995 GCF_001625305.1 Branchiostoma belcheri | reverse complement strand
GTCTTAACCCTACCTAGACCGGGCTTTTTTCATTTGACCCCCCCCCCCTCAAAACTCGCAAACGGTATGTCGTATGACCACCAAATTTTCAGAGGATGGTGTACTAGTAAAATTTATCATATCTACAATTTTTATATCGTTATGACGTAATATGACGTCATTAATGTGATTTTATTGGCCAACACCGTCTAGATAGGTTATTCCCTGAAAACTCAATGGTATACAACATAACTTTGTGACAGAATATTAGGATGTACTAAGTCTTATGTTGCCCATAGCAACACCGGTGACGTCATAAAATGACGTCATGCATATTAAAGATATCCGCCATCTTAAATCATCAATCTTGAATTTTCAAAAATATTTTTTTTCATGATAAAGCCTAAAATACACTGTGAACATACTAAAGACATTCATTTAAAACTTTTTTTGAAAAATAAATGGAAGCTTTGATGAAATTTTGATGAAAATAACCTGTATATACCTGTTCTAATGATATGGTCCGCCATCTTGGATTTTGGCCAATGACGTCATCAAATTAGCATAAATTATGCATATTTAATGATAAAATTTACATAAAAGTATATGGGAAGTTATTAATATTAGAAACCATGAGTAACTTGACATAAAACCCATAAAATTCTATTGTTCAAACAAAAATGACTAAATTTAGCAAAAATTGCCTGTCAGAAACCCGTTGCCATGGCAATACAAAAAAAAACTATTATCTTATTCTAATGATATAGAATTGTTGCCAACAATATTCTAGGAAAAGTCACCAAGTTTTGCCGTTCTAGTGCTAGCCGTTCAGACGCTAGGTGAAATCAAACTTGGCGCGGGCACTTTTAGCCCCCCCCCCCCGATCTAGGTAGGGTTAACCCAGGACCTATTGGTTCCGAGGTGAACACTCTACTGTTACGCCACACTGCAGCGAAATAATGAGGTCTTAGCTCACTTCCTTGATTTGTCCACCCACCCCTCCTACAGCAATTTCACTACAGATGCATGTGAACAAACGAAAAACATTAAACAATGCCAGAGTTGTGGCACTACAAAATATTTCTGTGACAAACACCGAGCACTTCAGCATGACGTACTGTGCCTGCACGAATAATGTATTGTGCATAACATTTCAGTCTTGAAAGTTGTACTCACGTATTTAAGGATGACACTACATAGTTTCATTATGTTGCATTGGAAAAGATTTTAGTTGTCACGTCGTCAGCATGTGGCGTCTTACGCCATCTTGTTCTCCTGGTTTATCTTCCATAAAAGCTGTGCGTGGTTATGCACTGAAGTGACCACCACCAACTAATCTATACACACTGTGGATTAAAACAATACACCAAAGTGGATATCCGCGAGGATTTTTAAAACGTTTAAAGAGGAGGAGTTCTAAGCTGATCTGGAAAAAGTCCCATGGTCAACCATGGAATGTCTTTGACTCACTACAAGATATTGGGTCTGCCTGGATACACGGTGGTCAAATCTGGGCTGCGAAGTTCCCACATTTCATAGAATCCGAACAGTGTTCGATCGTGTTCGATCTGGGCAATTCCAATCGAACTTGCGTTTCATTTCAGGGTCAACTGCGGTCATTTACAATAAAGCGGCAAAACAAGCCCTTCTGTCTGGGTGCCTCGCAACAGATAGAAAACAACACTTTTCTATAGATACAAA
>NW_017803948.1:101309-107295 GCF_001625305.1 Branchiostoma belcheri | reverse complement strand
AAAAAATTTAGGAAAACTTGTAGAAGAAGTGATAAAGTCACGGGAGTAATTTTTTTAGAATAAAAAAATTGAAATAGCACAGAAAAATACACGTCTGGGGTCCAAATGGACCCCGTTCGGGTGTTTGAGGGTTAAAAGGATATAAAGACAATACTTCCATTTCAATTTGACGAAATTTACCACCAAATACTATTTGTTTATTTTCAAATATTTTACGAGTAGTCCAAAACAGGTCAAAATAGCGTCTTTCGACTCTTTACACCGGGGAAAAATGGCAGAGATATTGGGAGCGTACGGTATTCCGGATGAAACCATTAACTCTGTCATTAACGCTGTCAGCTGACCAGATCGATGGTGCGCTCGCCGGATGGCGATACAGATTTCTTTAGCATACAAGCAGGAGTGTTACAAGGAGACATCCTGGCTCCTTTTCTGTTCATTATAGCCCTAGACTATGTTTTGCGCACTTCTGTAGACCTCCATGCAGACTATGGCTTCACCCTACAAACAGCAAGAAGTAGAAGACACCCCGCCAAAAAGATCACGGACGCGACCTACGCGGATAATCTTGCACTACTGGCTGACTGGATCTCTGGTGCAGAGAGACTGCTGCATGCACTAGAAGAGGCAGCCTCCGGGATTGGCCTCTATGTAAATGCCAAGAAAACTGAATTTATTTGCTTCAACCAGAGTGGCATGATCAGCACCCTGAATGGAACTCGATTAAAAGAAGTAAAACAGTTTAGCTACCTGGGAAGCGATATCTCATCCACAGATAAAGATGTGCTAATCCGTATACCAAAAGCATGGAGTGCGTTACAAGAACTGAGGGAAATATGGAAATCTTCTCTACCTGACAACACGAAAAGAAACTTATTCAGAGCGGTGGCAGAGTCAGTACTGTTATATGGGTCATCAACATGGACTTTGACAAAGAAGCTGGAAAAAAGGCTAGATGGAACTTACACACGGATGCTACGTGCAGTATTGAACAAGTCATGACAGCAACATCCTACTAATGAGGACCTCTACGGAGACATTCCAGCTGTGTCTGAGCTTATCAGACAGCGGAGAACAGGTTTCGCAGGACATGTCTACAGAAATAAGGCTGAGCTAGCTAGTGAACTGATCCTGTGGGAGCCAAAACAAGGGCATGCTAAACCTGGGCGTCCTCGTATGACGTATATAGACCTGCTGGCTGCTGATGTGGGCCTTCCGAAGGAGTACCTGGCGAGTGCCATGACGGACAGACTGGACTGGCGGGAGAGGGTTTGGGACCGGGAACTACATGTACTGCCGACATGATGATGATGAAAGCTACAGGTCTCGACCAACTCAACAACCGATCTTGAAGGCGGCAGCTGAGGCCATAGCACCCTCTTTAACAAGCATCCTGAACGAATCTCTGTTAAAACTTCCTGAAAAAAGGCACGGATTACACTCATACATAAGGCCGGTAATAGGTCGCTTCCAAACAAGTACAGACCAGTTATTGTCCTACTAGCCGCCTGGAAACTCCAGGAGAGAGCTACACGGGCAACTATACAAATACCTCGCTGAAAACAATATCCTTTCTGAGCTGCAGTCGGGTTTTAGACCCAAACACTCGACCAGTCTGCAACTGGTCGACAAATAGTTCGAAGCTATGAATGCCGTACACCTAACAGGGGCAATATTTATCGATCTGTCGAAAGCGTTCGATACTTTGGACCATGCCATTTTCCTTCAAAAGTTGTACAGGCGCGATATTCAAGGTGGAACTCTTGATTGGCGTAAATTTCGTACCTCTTAGGTCGACATTGTACCACAGTACATTGTACCACAGTAAACAGAGTCAATTCGGGATTCCACACCATGAGGGAGGTACGGGTTACCACAAGGCTCAATATTAGGCCCACTACGCACTACCATTTATAATTTATGTAAATGACGTGCCTGAATGTGCTGAAAGCTGTGAAATATCGATATATGCTGACGACACGGAGATTCACTTCAGTAGCAAAGATAAGGCTGGTGAAAGGTCACTTCCAAACAATTGCAGACTAGTTAGTATCCTACTAGCCGTCTGGAAATTGTATTTATTGAATTAGAGAGCTGTATTTATTGTTCTGTCGATAGCGTTCGACAAAACCTGCTTTTGGGTACGGGTAAACGTCTTAAACTGATAACAACACCGGGCTTGTTATCGATGTAATATGTATTAGGTGTATATATTGACGATCATCTGAACTTGAGGGGCCATGTAAAAGTCGTCCTACGTAAATTAAGAAGATCACGGTATGATCTTAAATTAAGAAGAATACCGCCCCTAGTATCAGACGCCTCTACTTACGACCTTCGTAATAAACTAAATCTTCAGTTGCCAAAATGTACCACAACCCGCTTTAAAAAATCATTCATTCCCTATGCAACGTATCACTGGAATAACCTTACCTTAGCAGACCGTTCACTGAGTTTCTCACGCTTTAAAAATGATCAAATCTGTGCGCCCTGTCCCTGTTTCATACTTCAGTATAGGTCCCCGGTACACCTGCGCTCTTCTCACTCGTTTTCGACTTGGTACTCATAGTCTAAACTCTAATCTGTACTCTCGAAACCTGGTATCTAGTTCTGCTTGTACTTGTGGCCACCCCTGTGAAAGTATTCATCATTATCTTCTGCACTGCCCAAAGTTTACTCAATATCGTGTCTCCCTCTTCAGCAATTTAACCGAACTCATGAGATGGGGCTAGCGGGAACGCTGGAACTTAGGAGAATGGCAAAAGGTGTAGAGCCCAAAACTTGTAGGGCAAAAATCCTGTTTAAAAACGTTCTTTTCCTCTGAAAGGCCTACTTGTGAATCTCCTGTTTTTCCGTGGGTCAAAACACGGACACTTTTAAGTTGTACCACGGTCCCCCAAGTCCCTTGTCCAACAAGTCGGCACATTTCTAGCGAAGCAGGTATCGTCTTCACAATACACATTAAATGAACTGTGCGTCTGGGCTATATGCTTTAATAGTTGGTCATTTTGCGATAAATATTCTGTGTACACATGTTTGAAGCATGAATATGAATACTACGGTCATTTCTCATGTCAATCCTGCTCACTCGAACGTGCACAGGAGGTGAACACGTTATCGCTTCTGTTGGGTACACAAACCGCGTGCTGTAATGACAACAAAAATGTCTCTTCAACCGTAGTTTTCCACCGTTTTCAATGTCATTGCCGGGGGAGGGTCAGGGAAAAAATTTCAAGCCAGCGGGAGGGTCAGGGGAAAATTTTCTGGACCAAGGGGGAGGGTCAGGGAAAATTTTTTGATGGGCCCTCCCCCGATGAATATCGTACAGTCCCTTAGAGTGAAGCGCGCGAATTTGGAAAATACTAGCGAACAATGTACGGCTCTGAGCGGAGTTGACGGGATTCTGACGAGAACAAAGACAAACAAGGTCAAAACTAGAAAAGTATCAAATATTTGACGGATACAGATGGTGGTCTCACGGTGGGAGACGGAACCGAGCGACGTCAGTAATGTTTGAAATTTCCTCCTCGTTCAGGTCATGTTTTTCGGTCTGTCACTATGGTGACGAGGAACAACATAGGACACTGACAGAACTTAGATGATGCGTTTTTAAATATTCATGTCATTGCGTACTGCTGACAATAGTCAGCCTTGCTCCGGAATAATGAGAGCGTGTTTTCATGTGAGTAACACAGGTGTGACGGAATATCTCGATGTTGATTACTGTAATTCCTGATTTTTGTCACGGTATTAAAATATATTTGTTATGTATGTTCGTCACTTCTCTACCGCGAACTTTATCATTACCGTTAACAAATAATTCTCCGACTTTCTTTTATCTGCACCTGATATCACCAAGTCACCCAAAAATTATTGGTATGTAATTTAAAAAACATACGCAAATATTACTCGCGTTTACTGTATTCCAATCCATGTTGAGTTCCAGTGGGTGCGTTGGTTGTATTCTACGTCATTGTTCATAATATTTAGCTTAATGACAAAACTATTTTTGAACATAATTACAGGACCTTTGATGTTGCTATGCCATTGTACCGCATATTTGGAAAAACATTTTGCATATATATATCACCATAGTACGACCTAGTCAGGGCAGTTTCCTGGGCTCTTTTTGGCCTTCGTTTTCGGAACAATTTGACTCTTTAAATTTCTGTTCAAGTGACTTGACTTGCAAGAAGACCAACTGTGTACAGTACGCCTCTCTACATTTCTGTAACATCAGACGGGACGGTCTCCTCAGCACGATCAGCGGACACCAACAGACCGTCCGCCCGCCCGGACGCGGCGTGATGGCGGCACGACTTTTCACGGCTACGATCATCTGCGGGCTGATGTTTACCACAGGTAGGGGATATACTTACTTGTTGGTTTCTACACAAACTTATCGAGATGTATAACAAAAGAGGGATAAAGTCATAATATTAAAGTTTACGGTTTAATATGTCAAGAATTTTGTTTCTGTTTTAGGGATAGGTATGTTCTTATAACTAACAGCGTGTCACAGAACTCGAGGCATGTTGATAAGGTTTGAGGTTTGTCAATGATTACAACTAGTAATTACTAACTCAGTGGGTCGCAGACAAGCCGAAACAGGGTCATGCATTAAGCTTCTGTTGGCAAATAATTGTTGACATTGCTGGAGGCTGTGCGGCTTGAGATACATTTCAGTATTTTGCACAGTTTTCATCGACATCTCCTTGTCCCTTTAGCATAGTTGTGGTCTTATAACACGCACCGGCACCGGTTAAGTAATATAAGAAAGTTTATTGCAAATACATGCCCGAGGGCTAATTGCAGTTACATACAACATAAGAAAGAAAATACAGTGGTATGTGACTACATCTACGTCTAGCATTATACTATATACTACAACATGCATGGTACTAGATTTACTGGGTTTGACTTCTTCTTTTTAGGCAGTGGAAGACGAATTTACCCACTTCTTCTATAATATGTGGGTTCTTTGATTTTAGTAGTAAAAATATTTTTTTGTGGTAGGGAACGGTGGGGAAGTAAGGGAGCATTTTGGACACGGTACTAAATAATTGTTTTCTGATGTCGTCATAAAATGTACAGTTAGAGATGAAATGAGTTTCGTCTTCCACTGCATTTGAGGAGCAATATTTACAAATTCTCTCCGACACAGGCAGTTTCACATATCGAGCTTTTTCGATTTCCGCCCATACACATACCATATATAGTAACTACTTACTAACGGTGACCACCGTTATATAGTAACTAATAAGCTAAGAGGCTCTCTTCACCTCCTAGGATGTGACCGTTATTAGTAACCTCACTGCTTTACTATAGAAAATAAACGGTCGGGTGTAGTCCTCGCGAGAGTTGTAAAATCCGTCGCGAGATAATGCGAGACTAGACTTGCGGTTGCCGGCTCCGCTGAAATGGACGACAGACGGGACGGCCTGGCGATTTATATTTTCTCTTCATCTCTACTCTGACCTGGACCAATTCCTGGACCATTTATAGGCTACTACATATTCTGCAGGTTAGTCACTAGCTCACAGGACTCTCAGTCCTTGTTGTTTAAGTGCTAAATCCGCGTTGCGTTGAGGCACGACTGGGCTGTTTTCTCTCAATTCTTCGCAAATAGCCAGTGAAATTATGTTTGGATATGTGGCTAGCAGCCAAAAGAAGATTTTAGTAGTCAAATATCAACTGCCTATGTAATACATTTGATTTGGTAATGGTATATATATATATACGTATACGTAGGTGTGTGTCTGTATGCTGTGTTGGGGGTGGGGGGCGACATTCAAATGTACGCGCGCCCGGGTGATTCCATTCCAGAATGGGGTTGGGCAGCTACTCTCCAAGCAGAGGTTTGGGTTTTGGGGGTATTTTTAGCGTGTTTTTATGCTTTTTTATCGGGGTTTCTCTTTTGCACTGAATTTTTTTCCCACCAAAGTTTGAAAATATGCTAAAAATACCCCCAAAACCCAAACCTCTG
>NW_017803948.1:97988-101289 GCF_001625305.1 Branchiostoma belcheri | reverse complement strand
ATGACCTGCTGGCTGCTGATGTGGGCCTTCCGAAGGAGTACCTGGCGAGTGCCATGACGGACAGACTGGACTGGCGGGAGAGGGTTTGGGACCGGGAACTACATGTACGCCCGACATGATGATGATGAAAGCTACAGGTCTCGACCAACTCAACAACCGATCTTGAAGGCGGCAGCTGAGGCCATAGCACCCTCTTTAACAAGCATCCTGAACGAATCTCTGTTAAAACTTCCTGAAAAAAAGGCACGGATTACACTCATACATAAGGCCGGTAATAGGTCGCTTCCAAACAAGTACAGACCAGTTATTGTCCTACTAGCCGCCTGGAAACTCCAGGAGAGAGCTGCACGGGCAACTATACAAATACCTCGCTGAAAACAATATCCTTTCTGAGCTGCAGTCGGGTTTTATACCCAAACACTCGACCAGTCTGCAACTGGTCGACAAATAGTTCGAAGCTATGAATTCCGTACACCGAACAGGGGCAATATTTATCGATCTGTCGAAAGCGTTCGATACTTTGACCATGCCATTTTCCTTCAAAAGTTGTACAAGCGCGATATTCAAGGTGGAACTCTTGATTGGCGTAAATTTCGTACCTCTTAGGTCGACATTGTACCACAGTACCACAGTACATTGTACCACAATAAACAGAGTCAATTCGGGATTCCACACCACGAGGGAGGTACGGGTTACCACAAGGCTCAATATTAGGCCCACTACGCACTACCATTTATCATTTATGCAAATGACGTGCCTGAATTTAGCTGACAGTACTGATGGCCAGTTACGATAGCAATGTCTCCAATGAAAAGCTTATTGTTGCATTTTTCGACAAGTAACAGTGGAGGATATGACACAATGATATGAAACGCACGGCATTTTTAAAAGATTTAATACAAAGATTTTGCACATGCACATTCATCCGTTTATCATCGATACTAATGGTAAAAGAGTGATCACAAAATTAGACACAGTACTCATCTGATGGAAACTATCAAACCTCTCCTCCTGGGTGCCTTTATATGTACCAACTCGTCTAAAGCACTTAAGGCATTACATAAATAAAAGTCTATATTTGATTATACTTTAAAACAGTAAATTTTTGTAGTGGACTAAGCATGATTTTACCCATATGATTGTCCAGTTAAAAGCTACTTATTATTTAATGTCTGAAGTATTTTATAAGGAAAAGTTTTAGAAGAAATATATATAAGAAGACAATTTGCATAGCTACAATCTTTGAATATTCATTGATGATTCATGACTCAAGACAGGTTTGACTAAGTCGAAGATTGGTTTGATTTGCAAACATTACATATTGTAATCGTCAATATCAATAAATTGTGCTGACATTGGACATAACCCTGCAAAGTCTGTGTCATTTTAATCGTACCTCGACTAAATATCAATGAATTTCTGCTTTTGTTGATTAACAGCACTGATGTAATATGTATTGAAAACGAAATAACATGTTAGCATGATGTAATAATCACACAGCGTTTATCCATGTGATTGTCTAATCCGTATTGTAAACTCCGTAAAGTTTTAAAATGTACCATTTAATGTCTGAAGTGGTTTATAATGACAGGTTGCAGCTATGAGATATTAGTTTGAATATATACATCTTAAGGCAGGGTTGACAAAGTAGAAAGTTAGTTTGAATTGCAAATATTAGATATTCTAATAGTAAAATTAAATCTCTAAATTGTACTAAAATCGTTCAAAATCTTACAGAGAAATATTGTCTATGTAAGGTTTTTCCGTGTCTCGATTAAATACGAATGCTTATGATAAACAATGCTGTTGTAATACGGATTAAATGAGAAATAACATGTTACCTTGATGAAATAATCGCACACAGTTTAATATGACATAATAACATAGTAAAATGATCTGATTTTATGGATGACCTCCACGTGCGCAGTGATTTCCGGCATTTAAACCAAAAATGAAAAAAATGACCCGCTACTAGTTTCCGCAACTTGCCATGTAATCTACCGAGTTGTGTCTGATTTATTTGCTACTGGGAAAAAGTGCCTCTTTTAAATTGACCCCATGACTAGAATCTTCAAATGCATGTTTCTTCGATCTAGTGTTCAAATTTTGAGTAGTTGGTCATTTAGATAGTTTACTCAGATACTTCGTCCGCAATGTGTTTGTATCAATTTACATGTAGAAGTTTATTACACATGTAGAACTTAAAGAGCAACTTTCAATTAGAAGTTAGTTTGTCACACAGACTTCTGAAAGAGATCAATCTACGCCATAAGGGAGACTTAGTATAGAAGTTAGTTTGAGAAATTTTGAGAAATAAAACAGCCTAACTCCTAAAAAGACGAGATGCAAGTTTGTTACACTGTCATCTAAAACCAGACAAGAAAAAGGAAATGTACAGGTTAGTGTGTTATACAGTCTTCTGAAAAAGTACTCCCGGAAAGAGTGTAGAAGTTAGCTTGTCGCACAGTCCTCTGAAATACGGCAAGTAACATCCTGAAAGGATGTGCAAAATTATATTCTCGCAAAATCTTCTGAAATAGTAATCAAAAAGTCTTGAAATATCAAAATCTATGCATTTTTCTGGTGTGCCTTTGTCGGCAACGGGCGTTAGTTTTATATCTGGGGCTCTCATCCATAAAGTCAGGTCCGTTTGGTTGAAATGTATAATAATGTATATATTTATATACAGGCTTACAAAAAATCTTAAATTGATCAAATAAAGTGGTAAAACGTATTAAATATTCATTAGCTCTTGATGATTTGATTATTTTAGATGACATACGCACGCGCATGAATTTTCGTACGTTTACAAAAATGTTTTCAATCATACTATAAATCGTACACGCTGCTAATTAGCAATAAATTGCAATATTAAAATATTGGAAATGATACTTATGTGATAGAATGCCAATCCCAAAGGAAAAGAAGAAAATGGTAAAAAAATGAAAATTAAGAGTCAATTTTTTCGCCATACCATACTCTGCGTGCTTAGTCATTTGTTCTAACTTCATGACCACATAGATTTAATTTTTTTTTGCCAAACTTTTTAATCGCACGCTCGCATCAGTGTTGTGGTTCCCAGATAATCCCATCCATATAATCAAATCAACATGACCTTAACAAGTATATGTACAACATTGTGTCTGGGTTAAATGCTTGAAAGACTTTTCACCCAAAACGGATCAAATTTCGTAAGCGGTAGACCATCTTCTACACTCTACGTTAGGCCACACCGACTTATTTTATGGATGACATCCGCGCGCGCATTGATTTTCGCCTGTTCTCCAAAAAAAAAAAACCG
>NW_017803948.1:72851-97968 GCF_001625305.1 Branchiostoma belcheri | reverse complement strand
GGCGTAGTTGGTCATCTCTATGTCAGACTGGTGAGACAAACCAGCCTCTCCGTCACCTGTACGCTTCTCCTTTGTTAGATCTCCCAGCAGCAGCATCCTAAATAACATTAAAAAAATTAAAATGACATGATTTTCAATACTTTCGAAATATATGCGTGATTGTTGATTGATGGTCATGTGTAGATATAAGATAAGGTTCTTTCAGATATATCAATAAGATATACTGAGCAAAAAAAATAGTAGGTACTTTGAAATGTAGCGGAGGAAAATAATCTTCGTCCGCGGAGACAGGCTGCCCTGCCGGTCGTGAATGACGATGATGGCCAGAGTGAAGAACAGGAATAATCCCATCAGCCCCATCCACAAGATGATCAGCGTAGCTGTAACATTAGAGATGGTTACTGGTTACCAGAATGCTTAATGAGTCATATCAAAGAAGCCACTGTCTTGAACAGATTGTTTTGAAAAGAATACTGTGAGGGTATATCTAATCTTTACTCACCGAAAAGAGGCAATGCCCCCTTGACAGGAAGTACGTCTGTCACAAACACGAGGGACACGACCATGGAGAGTAGAATGGTCACTCCAAACGCGATCCGGTCGCCCCTGTCTAAGGGCATGATAAATGTGATGTTCATCAGTACCACCAGGATGATGCAGGGTCCTACAGTAGTGGCGATGTGGAACAGCGGGATCCTCGACAGATGAACAGCAAGGCACGCCTCCCGGTTGTCTTTTGCGAAGATCTTATCCTTTCGGTACCATTCACCCTCCGGTGTTGCAGTAGAGTAAGAGTTGCACTGAGTGATTCCAATGTCGGCTGCAGGCATTTCCACTTGGCATTCTATGTTAAACATATCGTTCAAATAAAATAAATCCTAACTTAACTACTCCGTGAAGGAGGTCAGGACCTCCGGACGAAATGTTGTGAACAGAGGTTTTTTCGTGTTCGCAGCTAGAAAACGTTTTTTTTTTTTGTGTGTGTAATCGGCATGCGACTTTATACGCCGTCTGCGGGCATGCCCGGGATGATGCACAAATGTGCATTTTTGCTGTTGCTGTTTTCGCGGTCAATGTAATATTTCAGATGCACCCCTACAATTATGAGGCAAATTGGAACGGTCCAGAAAAACCCGATGTTTGGAATAGCGGGGAGTCGTTTAAACTTCATGCAGGGAGGGGCCGATAAGTTGTACCAGATGTTTTTTTTTTAAGTATTGGACCGAATCTTTAAGATGTTCGTAGCCAAAACGCACTGTTCTGTACGTATCATTTCTGTGTGGTGTGCCATTATGTCCGTGATGATGCACGTCTTTTTATTTTCACCCTAGCAGTTTTGATATTGAAATAAATGCATATTTTAGAAACATCCCTACTTTTACAATCCTGTGGAATAGGCCGTAGGCTTAGGTAGTTGGCTGGTAGCCTAGGTTCTCTAGGCAGATATTAGGTGGCTGTTGTGCATAAAGCCATAATGGTTACGAGTATCTTTGGGATTGTGGTTTGCACCTACTGCGATGCCGTGTCAAATGAATAATATGTAGTAAATGAAAGATATTGTTATGAAAACTGACTTTGTTCATATATTCAGATTGTTTATCTTATGTAGCCTACGCTAGTCAGTCTGCAACTATTTCCCCAAGGGGGCGGCAAACTTCTGGGCAGGTGGCCACCAGGAGCGCGATTTTTTTAGTCAGGCTAGATTAGGGATTTATCCATTTTACGATACGTTGTTACCAGTTGTTAAGTGATCACACACTGTTTACATATACTATACTGTTCTGAATCTGCAAAATATGAAACTTCACGGAGAATTGTCGCCTATTGACACTTGTTCTTATTAGGACAATAGGTATCAGAAATGTAGAGTACATAAGATTTTGGTTTCTTGTCCACGAATGCCAAACTCGTAGTTATGGGTTCATCCTCCTTCTGTAAAACATTGTGAAACATCATGTATAGACATCTTTGAAAAAGAAAACGGACATGAAAAGTAAATTTGCAAAAGCTTTACCGATGGTTTGTGCAATTGCTGTGGTTGCAGAAAAGCAGATTTTGCATTCCATGGTGTCTGCAGGAAAGAAGAAGGGGTCTGCATCACACACGGTGGTGGTCAGGGTTTCTACACTCCATTCCACCAGACCATCGCTGCTCACTCGGACCGGCACATCCTTCTGTAGGCCTTTGTAGACCGGATCGGCACTGTGAAGTAGCCAACAAATTTTGACCGTTTGTGTTTTGTCAATTGTATTAAAACGTTGCCTTCTTTTGTTTTTATATAATGACATAGACTTGGTATACAGGTCGTGCAGTTTTGGGGTAACGCAAAACGTAACCTATCCATTGTGTTGCTCAGATATACTAATTCATGTTTAATACGATAAAGGGAATTTCATGTTTGGATTGATAACTTTAAAAAGTGTCAATTAAAGAAGTACAGTGACTGTCAGCGTACTTTCTTTTCAGAGTTAATGTCGGTGTCCAAATATCGTTGCCGTGAACGCTGAGACTGGTGACGTCATCATAGTACTTCGGATCCCAACTCAGTCGGCTGTCCTGCCATGTCTAACGAAAAGAAACATTTTAATGCCCCAAACGACGAGAAAGAAAAAAAATATATTAACGTCTATAGGCCAAAATGACGTGACCAAAATGTTGTCTGCAAAACTTTCATTGACTTCATGTAATATTCTCATAACTACATGACAACTTACGAAATCGATGAAGACAGATGCAGTCAGTTGCTCCTTCTTTTCATCCTGAAATACAAGTTTCAGCATGAATGAAGGTGTATTTTTGCTCTTACAAGTGATTTTGTAGTGGAAACTATATATAGCTAGTAAGGGGGTATAAAGTGTGCAACAGATAAATGTACTTACCAAGTCGACAAGCTGTACCACAGATCCAGTGAAGTTAATGATAACATTCGCAGGTGGCAGACTTGCACTGAAAATGTCCAGTAGATCTTCTTGCAGCCTTTGCCTATGGTTTACTGCAGGAGGGTGCGTTTTTGTGTGTAAAATCCTTAAAATATGCAGAAACTGGTAAATATGAAATTGATTGTCTAAACACATGAAAATTATGATTTAATTGTTTCTGGTTTTAGTGTGTTGGATCATTTATAACTTATCAAACAATGAAAACAGCTGCAGCGTTGGTTTCGAATTGAAATCTTTTGTCTCTTCATGTTTATCTGCCCCAGAAATAAACATTAACGTGACACAAGAGTATTTTACGGACACACCGTAAAACGAAAATCTCGCTGTGTACAATCATCCACCTGTTGCAAAGACTGAGGTTTTCAGACTTACCTGAACAACTGGGTTTGTCATATTGCCAATTGCCCTCTCCGATGCACCTCACTTCATTGGTGTAGCCGGACTTGAGTTTGTAGCCTTCGTTGCACGAGTATGTGACCTTATCTCCTACAGAGTAGAACCTCTTGGTTGGAGATCTCTTGCCGTAGTTTGGAGGACCTCTGTCCCAGCAGCCTTCAGCATCTGGTGTATACAGTTAGATATAACTGTTTAGAGTCAGTGGAAAAATCATTATTGGCAGAGCTAACTAGAGCACAACATATGCATGTGTCCAAGAAGCAAATAATAGACGGTTCTGGAAAGCATGACAAAATTTTTTCCTTACAAGAAAACTTACCACACGGGATGACGTCACATTCCTCCTGGCTTCCATCTTCGGTCAAACAAAATGGCCGCTCCAGACCGGTAGGGTTGCGGCAGTAGTTGTTATCCAGGTTTGCCCAGGGGAACTCTGTCTTGTAGTAACCAGCTTGCGGAGCTGACCACTCAGCACAATCTGCCCCGGATGTAGTTTTACTCCATGTGCCACGGTAGTTTATGCCGACGCCGTGGTAGCAAACTGAGGAATACAAACCAACACATATCAGCAGGCAATAGTGTATGTGTCATGATGATACAACCTTTATCAAATGCTCCCACAAGTAGAGCTTGTAGAAATGATTAATCATTTAAAGTTATAATACTCTTATTTAGTGAATAGTTATAAAACTCTTATTAGTGAAGTTAATATACAAGAAAATGGTCATGGTAGAGTCATATTGGTCATGGTAGAGTTGAATTTATTACAAAAACTAATTCCCGCAGAGAAACGGACTAAAAAAACTTCATTTTCACCTTCGTTTCCCTTCTTGGCTGAATTAGGATTCCAACAATTGTGATCGGATGAAGGAAACAATCTACATCGCGGCAGCTGGTTCTTTATCCAGTCATCAGCCGTGTTGAGCACTTCTTCACACCACGAGCGGCATGGTACCAGCTGTGTTCCCCTGAGAAACATCAGTAGACATAATACCACGTAAGTAGCACGTTTACGAGGTTTGTTACATTACACATGCAAAAACTGACGTCATGTTGCTTATGTTGAAGCATATAAGGTTACCTATTAGGTTGTTAAGTAAAAAACGTGAAGTTATTATCGTTAGTATCTTTTCCACTCACATGCATGTGGTCATGTTGCCTGCATCTGGTAACAAAGAGCAGCGAGTCTTGTTCTCTTCGGAGACATTGCATTGTGGGAAAATAAGCGTTGATATGAATGTCCTCATCTCTGGGTGGTATTTTACTGCGATGCTGTACGAAATGTTGAGCAGCTCCACGACAGAGGAATTCTGTATCTCCTCAAATGTCGTCAGTCCCAGCTGATTCGGTAGCATTGTAAGCCTGCTGTCAATTTCAAAATCCTCAGGGATTGGTTCGCATACTGAAAGGTTTAAAACAATTGATAATGCTATTTTCAATGTTTTCAATCTTGACAACATTAAACAAGACAAGCTTTCTAAACAAAAGGTAACTGTAGCATGAATTCAAAACTGTACTATTGACCACTAGTGTACGAGGACAATCTGGTTTGTTCCTTAGGTTAATTTCTTCTGTCTTCTGTGGCCACTGGACTACTTTGCCCATCTTAGTTAAGACATGTTTGACGTGACTTTGTACATGAAGAAATGAGGAAATTCAGAATTCTTCAAACATAAAAATAAGTCATGAAAGAAATAGCATGAGTCTTACCAAACCATACCATACATTAATTTTCTCCCATTGATCACTAATGCTGAGGTCACCTTTCCAAACCGTGGGGCAGTCTTGTGGAATGGAAATGGAGCCTTCTGATGGGTTGATGTCTTCTGACTATCTGATAACGTTTGTTATGCCTAGGTAACCATTCAAAACCGAGTCTGTCTGGTTTTGACACTAGCGGTAGGGACCCGGACTTAAAATCACCCCGGACCCCGGAAAAATACGTCTGGACGAGGCCGTAACCTAATTATGACCATGACAGCCGGCATCCGCCCAGCTTCATGACGCCGGCTGTCGTCTAGACTGGGAACATGCATCTTGGGCGCCGTTGGAAATGTGACTTCTGCATTAGGAATATTGACTTACGAACAACTGCAAGTTTAGTACACGTACATGCTACATGGCCTCATAACAGTGACTTACCACAGCCCTCCTCATCACTCCCGTCCGTACAGTCTGCGATCCCGTCACAACGCTTCCAGGATAGGATACAGGCAAGTCCGTGTCCACAGCGGAAATGTCCCAGAGAGCAGCTGATTGCTTTACATGTACAAAGATCATAAACATAAAGTTCTTGAAAGGGTATCATGTATTTTTGCACCAAAATTGGAATATTTTATTACAACTTTTTTTCTGTGATGTAATTAACTTGCACACCAATTACAACATGTGATATGTTTGTTCCTTAATTTCGCATTTTTGACATATATAATTGGCGCTAAAACACTCTGTTGGGTTAAGGCTGTCCAGAGTACCTGGTCGCCTACTATGCTTGAAAATACCTCCAATTTGGAGGAAAGACAGAGGACTAATGGACGAGTACAACTGTGTGCTACTATGTCACCTAAATATTATAAATCAAGATACAGACATATTTATTATGATGTATTATGGTAACTGGTTTCTGTAAAAATGTGTATTCTATTTGCACAATCAATATCCGCCTGTGTTTCGTTCTCAATCACCAATGTCACAAGCTTTAATAGTCATATCATGGAATGCACCTGATTTATAGAATTTCCCCAATTACATTCATCCATATTTGCTGCATAATTGTCACATCATTATATCAAGCATCACGTACGCTACCTACATGGCAAAAATTACGACGATACGTCAACCGGTTCTTGAGTTTTCTTTTTTTTAAATATTTTCAAACATATAGTCCTGCAGTTCAAAAGCAAGCCGCTTGGGGCCCACATCACTTCTTCCCCACCACAAGAGCTACCTACCATCCAAATTTCGTCACTTTAGCATATCTACATCATGAAATATCAAAAGCGGAAGTACCATAACAAGCCGCTAGGGGGTCCAAAATCTAATCATTTTCAGGTCCCACCAAGACCTACCCACCTACCAAGTATATCAAGAGAAATCCATTAAGGCCTTCTCAAGTTATCGTTTTCACACACACACACACACACACATACACAATCACTTCTGAAAACATAACCTTCTTGGTGAAGGTAATAACAACATGTATGTAAGGAGTAACATAACTTAGAAACTTTCGATTCTAAGTTTACAACGGTTACCCTAAACACAAGATTGTCTTGATAAAGTATCTAAGAAACCAAGACAAATGAAATAAACTGATACAAATGAAATAAACACAAGGCCTGCATTTGTTAAGTATTTACTGTAATTTTAAGAAAAACTTATGTTGGTTTTATAGAACGTTATGTGACATACCTTCATTCAGCTGGCAGATAAACTTGTAAGCAGAGGAGCACGGTGCGTCATTCCACTCTGATCCATAGTAGTTCGCGCAGTTTTCTCCCTCGTTACCGTTGGGTTCTCCCGGCTGCCAGAGGTTCCAGTCGGTACTGATGTCGTGTGGAGTCCCGTCTTCCCACACCCACTCACCCTCACTGTTCCCATCATTTAGGCCAAACCAGAAATGTGAGATTTTATTCACGGCGTTCTTCAGCTCTCTCACGAAGTTGTCCACGTCTCTGTCCTTCGGCATGGCCAGGAGCGCCCCGTCCGCTGCACACACCTCTCTGGCCTGGCTGTAGGTTCTGTCCTGGTCGTACGCCTTGAAGCACGCACCCCCGTATGCAGTATAGCCAGAGAGACAGCCTATACAGAATATATAACACAACACTGCACGAAACGTTGGATTTACCAAAGGTAGTAGACTCGGGTAATGTTCACTTTGTATATAACATCTGGGTTCACAATGGTAGTAAATAAAAGCCACGTCCGGTAATTTCAATGACAACTCTTGTCTGGAATTACCGTAATTGACTTTTATTCACTTCAATTAAAGTCCAGTAGTATTTACTAAAATAAAAAAAAGAATGTAAACATTACCCGACTTTACTGGTATTTGCCTTTATTCTTCGGTTAAACATTGTCATATGTATGACACTGGTGTGCATTGCAAGTTAAAAATCATATCAAACTGCATATTGATCACATCTAAATATACTTTTATAAACTTGTCTACGGAATCCACAAACCATCGGAGATGACTTAATAATGTAATCAAGTGTGCAAATCATATGAGCTTCAATTTTGGAGACGCGCGAGCCGCCAGACGACATTCTACTCACAGGTCATTCCATCCTCCTGCAGTTCCCAGGAATCCCTACAGGCGCACGTTCTTCCTCCCGGATGGGCAAGGCACAGCTCCTGACATCCTCCATTGGACAAGGAACAGGCTGACATGCGGATACATGGGCAAGTTAGGATTGTGATTTATATTAATCTGATTACACCCCCCCACCACACATATATATATATATATATATATAGAACTTTATTGCACGACAATTGCACATGGTACAATATATGGCAAACTACATTAAGAGAGTGACAATTAAATAAATGTGTTGAATAAGATCTAAGGCCACACCAAGTAAATTCTATGAATGACGTCCTTTGGAGACCCTAAATCTAATGCGAGAGGGCGAAAAAAAAAACAAGAAGGGCCATAAAAAACAAGATGCCTAGATTAGAAATAAAGTAAGAGACGATAAATGTTAGGACAGTGTAACAAGCCAGAAGTCTTTTCATCATCTGACGATTTGCGGGGCTGTCGTGACTCTCTTGTCATAGTTACAGGAAGCGGAATTTCTTGGGTTTCTTTTCTAGAAACAGGCCAAAATCCATGCGCGCGGGGACGTCATCCATAAAATTTACTTGGTGTGGCCTAATGTCGGATGAAACCTAACATATCTATATCATAAATATTCAAATAATAAAGGATAGACTTTGATAAAGTGTTACGATCGAGTGGGCTAATGACGTTTTGGTGTTTTTTCTAATGACAAGGCATTCCTTAATATATCTACCTATTTTTGCGTTACTACCTATATGTAAGATATATTCAAATCTGTCTCATATATCTATCTATCTATCTATCTATCTATCTATCTATCTATCTATCTATCTATCTATCTATCTATCTATTTCTCTCTCTCTCTCTCTCTATATATATATATATATATATACGTGTGTGTGTGTGTGTGTGTGTGTGTGTGTGTGTGTGTGTGTGTGTGTTTGTATGTGTGTGTGTGTGTGTGTGTGTGTAAGAAACATAAGTAAAACCCTCTATTTTAATTTATACTATGTAACGTTCTGGACTAAAACAATAACCTTCCTGGCGAAGGTAATTACCATTTGTGACGTTAGGAGGCGCTGCTGTGGACAGGTAGATGCTCCCCGGATTAGTCAGGTCATCAACGAAAACAGACTGGTTCATACTGGTCTTGGATAACCTAAAGATGTGATATTTAATGTTATGTCTGCAAATCGTTACACAAAGACTAGAGGGGAAAGGAAAGACCTGGTCATGATCAACTACATTGATTAATACTTTTGCATTCGTTTTAAAGATTATTGAAATTTAATTGCAAATTCATGCCCGAGTGCTAATTGCAAGAACATGCTAACAAATTAAACAGTATAAATGATGATAAGTAATGCTAATGCTGCTTAATATATATTAGTTTTGTAGTTATTGTTGGGTCCGATTTTCCGTGTGCAGTGGAGTATGAAATGGCCGACATTTTGCGAGATGTATGAATTGGGAGGTGTTAATAGAAATGCAGTTTTTTGTAGGCTGGGAAGGTGAATAAAGCTGGGGAACATTTTGGTGACTATTCAAAATAACTGATCTCTTTCGGTGCCATAATAAGGGCAGTGACAAATAAAGTGCATTTCATCATCCACTGCATTTCCTGTACAATATTTACATATTCTGTCGTTAACAGACAATTGTTTGTATCTACCCTTTTCTATTTGTAATGTATGTGCGCTGACTCTAAGCTTAAATATGGATGATCTAACATTAAAGCAAAGTCTTTGATGTAAAGAATTTATTTTTTAATTGCGTTTTTGAATGGGAAGTCTTCGAAACACTAAGACGACTAAAGACGAACAAAAGCAGTGGCCCCGATGACCTATCCCCTAAAATTGTTAAATGTTTTGCAGCAGAGTTTGCTGAAGTTCTTACCCACATATTCAACTTGTCCATTGAGGAAGGCATTGTCCCCGATCAATGGAAACAGGCATTTATTTCCCCCGTCCCCAAAGAGACACCAGCTTCTATTGATAACTTAAGACCGATATTGTTGACGTCTATACTCGTTAAGGTTCTTGAATCATTCGTAGCAAAATGGGCCCTCCAAGATATCACGAAAGTGCTCGATCCAAATCAGTTTGGCAGCCGAAAAGGCATGTCAACTGTCCACTACCTGACTACCATGACGGATTCTTTACTCCGCAATGCAGAAACACCAAAGAATGTTCAAACAATCTTACTGACTGATTTCAGCAAAGCTTTCGATAGAATCAACCACACAAATCTTATCAATAAAATGTTAGAATGCGGAGTCCGTACATCAGTTATGCCCTGGCTTTGCAATTTCATTACTAACCGTTCACAGTGTGTCCGATATCATGGTAAAACTTCACAGTGGAAAAGAATTTCATCTGGTGTCCCGCAAGGTACAAAATTAGGTCCCATTCTCTTTTTGATTTATGTAAACGATGCCCTCCAAATCAATAGTCCAGATCGTTACAAATATGTTGACGATCTTTCTATATGTGAAAGCAGACTGCTCTATGAACCCAGCCTTATCCAACCATCCCTCGATCAATTGAATGTCCGGGCGACCCGAAACGATATGATGTTAAATGCTGACAAATGCAAGCTAATGATGATTTCCTTTACATGAGACCTTCCTCCCTCCAGAAGTAATTTCTGTCAATAATAAACCCCTACAATACAACGACGATGCGTGCATTCCCGGTCTATGGCTATCCCATAATTTGAAATGGGACAAGCATGTTGAATCCATTACATCATCATCATCATCATCATTCATCCTCCGTAGAGGTGGAGCATACAAAGTTAGTTCGCCACAACTGTCTGTCATACATCACTGAGAAAAGTTCATGTCCCTCCAAGCCAGTTTCAGTTTCAATAAGTTTCTTAACTGTTATCTTTGGGCGTCCAACTCTTCTCTTACAGGTATCAGGGTTCCAGAGTAGAAGCCTACTGGCTGGTTCTTCACTACGTATTACATGACCGGCCAAGCTTAGTCGTCGACATTTGACTACTGAAGTTACATTTGGTAGCGAACCGTATAACTGTTCATTAGTAGTGTGTTTCCACCATGGTGTATTGAAAACCACTCGCAACATCTTCGTGTCCATTACAAGTAAAGCTAGTTCTCGACTTTTCCTACTAAAAAAATTAAAACGCTTTGGGCTCCCCCCATGCGACCTCAGCGCCTTTTACCAAGTCTATATACGTCCTATTTTAGAATATGCATCTCCCGTCTGGACCTCTAGCATTACCTTACAACAATTCAGAATGATCGAACGTATAGAAAAATGTGCAATGCGGATAATTCTCGGTCCCACGTATACCTGCTACAACAACGCCTTATCCTGCCTGTGTCTCCCATCGCTGGAAAAGCGGAGGAAAGACCTGAGTTTAAAATTCGCTAGATCCCTTTTCAGTTCTCAGTTTAGGTCTTGGCTGCCCCCGTGTCGTGAGAAAACCTAGATCAGAAGCTGCAAGGAGTCAAACCAACTCGTTCTCCCGCTTCCCAAAACGAATCGATATAGAAATAGCCCAATCCCGTACTTTACACATTTACTGAATAAATACGGACAGTAAACCTTCCATACCAAGTCCTGTATTTTGAATGGTAGTTTAGAAGGCAGTAATATTGGTCGTCAGTTAAATATCGTAATGGACTTTTATATTAATTGTTATTTACTATGCTATATTAAGCACTACCTGTTAAGTGCGAATCTTATTTATCTATTTCCTGTGTAAAGTTTTTAGCTAGTATGGAATTGAATGTAGTAATATTCCGATTGACTTGTACTACCTGTCAAGTGTTAATCTTATTCATTTCTCTGTAAAGTTTTTAATCTAAGTATGTAATTCAACGTGATTGCGTGATCAATCAATAAACAAATTTATATAATATAAAACGTTCCATTTCGTTTTTAAAGGCTAAAATAGATTAAGGGGATTTTCTTACCTTCTTACTTCACCAGCGAAGAGATGTGTCCAGTAGACGTAGTTTTCATCAACCGCTATCCCTGTGACAGTTTTCCCGTCTCCAGGCTTAACAAGTTGTGTATTGTTGCCGAGCAAGTCTGAGCTGTGGATGCTGTCAAACGCAGAATAGTACAACCGATTCTCTGGATAAAAGAAATAATAATAAATGGTTTGGTTTATTGGCTAAACATCACCCGTGCAATCGCAGCCTTATAGACTGCTGAATTGATGCAGGGTTTAAAATCAGATGATACAAATGGTAACAAGAGTTCTGAGATTTCATACCTCCATAAAATATGGGCTTGACGTGTAAATGTAAATTTCCTCTTTAATTATGCAAATGACTTCCACATTAACATAATAAATGCATTGTGATGTTAACTTACACATGTACCAAGTATGAAATTCTAATCATTTACCCATAGAATTTTCGCATTTTCAAATTATGACCTCATTTGCATAATTAAGGCGAAAATTCTATTGGTATCTGTTGATGTTCCATCTGCCAAAGATTACATACATTATATGTATGAAAGTACTATAATGTAATTATAGAATTTCCTCATTAATTATGCAAATAAATTCCTCATTTGCATAATTTGCATTTAATTATGTACGTCTCTCTCTCAACTACCTACGTACCATAAATGATGAAAAGACATTGTTCCTATCTGGACTTTTTGGCTTTTAAAGATTTCCCCCGAAAGTCGCCTGCAGTTCCAGAACAAGTTGCTAATAAAACCAAACCCACACCCCTTATTCCTGACAGGACAATCTATCTGTCACCTAAAAATCAATGCCATAGCATGTGCAGGACAAAAGATACAAAAACCGGAAGTTCCGCTGCAGTACCAAGGTCATCCATCAGGAGGCCCATATTTGGCCTTGTTCTTTGTCTTCCTAAGACTTACCAGCATACCAAATATCATCACAATCCATAAATGCGTTATGGAGTTATGCTGACTACAAATGTGCGGAAACACAAACACACACAGACAGACGCGCCAAAAACAATACCTCCATTTTTCATAGAGGTAATAATACACAATTATACACATAATACACATGATACCAATTTTTTGTGGAACTGCCGCAAGGGTCTGTGCGGCTGCCAATCGGCGCCACAAGGTGACCTCAATACTGCTTTTCCAAACCGAAGTTCGGTACCCATTCACACCTGGGTGAAGTGAGGAAAGTCGTATTAAGTGCCTTTCCCAAGGATACAACGTCGGGGCGCATGTCCAGATATGCCCCCGGTACGACTCGGAATTGAACCCGGGTCTCCGGGGGTCACAGTCGAATGATCTACCACTACGCCACCCGACCCCACAATACACCTTTTAAAGCAGAAACATATTATTCGGATAACCTTCAAATCAACAAATATATGAATATGTTGTCTATGTGTATACCTACCTACCTATACCTACCTACTTACCTACTTACCTATGTCTCTAGAAATAGATTGTTAAATATAGATTGGAAACTAAAGTACACATAAATTATTAAAGGAATTTCTAGTTTTTAATATCCCCATGAAAAATGGAGGCATTGCTTGTTATTGGTCTGTCTGTGTGTGCGCATCGGTGTGTATTTTGACAGTTTTGTAGTCATCATAACTTCAGAAATCCTTCATGGAGTGTGATAAAGGTTTGTTGGAAGGTCGTACGAAGACAAAGGTCAAGGTCAAATATGGCCTCCTTGTGGATGACCTTGGTACTGCAGCAGAACTTCCGGTTTTTGTATATTTTGTTCTAAACATGCGATGGTTTTGATATTTTAGTGACAGATAGCTTGTCCTGTCAGGAATAAGTGGTGTGAGTTTGGTTCCCCCAGCTGCTTGTTCTGGAACTGCAGGGCACTTTCGGGCGAAAGTTTTAAAAGCCAATAAGTCCAGATAGAAACAACGTATTTTCGTCATTTTTGGTAAGTAGGTAGCTGAGAGAGAGATGTACATAATTAAATGCAAATTATGCAAATGAGGAATTTATTTGCATAATTAATGAGGAAATTTTACAATTACAGTGTTTGACATTATAGTACTTTCATACATGTAATGTATGTAACCTATGGCAGATGGATCATCACCAGATACCAATTATGCAAATTATGATCTAACTTGCATAATTAATGCAAAAAGTATATGACTCCTTAGTGGTTAATGATGGGAATTCCATACTTGGTACATGTGTAAGTTAATCACAAGTTAACATCACGATGCATTTATTATGTTAATGTGGATGTCATTCGCATATTTAAAGAAGAAATTAATTATTACATGTCAAGCTCATGTTTCATGGAGGTATGAGATCTCGGAACTCTTGTTCATCTTGTTTAGAGTGCTACCGGCCATTTGAAATTGCGCCTAGTACCGAGAGTCGACACATTGGCCGCCGCCATTTTTCCGCTTCCGCCTTCGCTATAACGTAACCGTAATTAAATCTTGGTGCTTTCTCTGGTCTTCTTGTGTTTACTGCATACAGATTATTACAAAATTTAGCCCCGTCTTCTAACTGTAGGTTATACGATCCATCACCCGGAGATAGGAGTGAAGTGTCGGTGCTTTTAAAGGTTTTTCTGTTGTTGGTCCGTTGTGCTTCAAAATACATGGCGGAGTACAAGAAGGTTCGAACTTCGCGGTCACGTCATCCCAAGAGCGGAAAAATGGCGGCCAATTTGTCGGTGTGCCAGCTGCAACTTCAAACGCTCTAAACAAGACGGACTACCAAACTAAGTGTAGGAAATCACTTTTCAGACATACCATATGTATGATGCATTGACGTACAGTTTTTTAAACCTTTTGTTCCCCTTTACTTACTTTATCAATGATGCGATATAAAAAAAAATAGATAATTTTTTGAAATCTGGTAATTATCAAAGTTAGCTCAATATTTTTCTCAACTTACGTCATCGTGACGTAATCGTTATATCCCCCCGAAGGGTGGACGACAGCATTTAACTACTTTACAAAGCAGATTAATAAGGCTGTTACTTCAAGATTAGAACCTTGTAGTATAAGAAAACAATGTCTTCATACAAGACATCAACGCATTTAGCAATAAAGTTGATATACAGTTACATGTAGACTAAAGATATTAAAAATGACAACAAAGAAGTACGTGTGCCCTATAAACCGTGATTAAGTCCTCTGCATACTTATAGGTTGTCGCCATAATGTGCGTTTCTCTATTGCTTGCTTGCTTTCTCACCTTTGTAGTCTATTGTAATGGCGAAAGGTCTAGTCAGGTTTCCGATGATAGTTGTGTGGTTGCTGCCGTCCATCGCTGCTCGATCAATGGTTCCGATCGAATGAAAATCCGACCAGTACATAAGTCTATAAAGATGAGCCGCCAAAATTAAAATAATAAACCCCTTCATCTGACATGTGAATGATGAGTGTGATAAAAAGTAAGCTGGCACCGTACCTTTAACGAGGTTATAGCAGAACTGGTTTCTATCAGCTCAGTAAACAGTTCTTATTAAAATATCAATACCTCTTGTTGCATAGGAAGGACTACATTTTTTCTCAAAGAAAACGTCAAGAATTACAGATGGAAACATTCTCTCTCTATAAACGTATACCAATATTATGAATATTGTATTCTATATATTCAAAAGGATTTATTATTTTTTTTCAATTCAGAGCAAAATTAATAAAGATATTAGCAGTTTCAAAGAACACCAGATCATCTCTGTCCACCATTTTTGGTCAATAAATTCATAGCAATTGGAATGGAAAGTAAAGAATATACTAATGGCATGCATGCGGGTCTACAGAGCTTTTATTGCAACCATTTTCAAACCATTTTTATTTCGGATAGAATCACCCGTTTCTGGAGTCCAGGGCCAGCATTTTAGGATTGATAACAGTGTCGGTCGGACGTGTCCTGGGTAGGGTTAGAAGTGTCCTAGTGAAGGAACCGTCCTTCCTGGCCACTGAGATAGATTGTGCAAGGTCGCTGCAGTATACATTCCCACCACCATGGTCCAATTGCAGGCTATAAGCTATATTTTAATAAAAATAAAGATATCATCATCATCAGATGATGATAAAAGCAATGCGAAGAGATTGCATTTTATTGGATAGAAGACTATTGTGCATTTTAAATTTGTGTTCAAAATCGTTTACATATATAATGTTATAAGACAAATAGTGATATTTTGTTCATTATCCCTCCATGAAATAGCTTGTTATTTTGTAATCTTTTGGTGTATTTCAATAGAGATATTATGAGTCAAACTTTGTTTTTATCAGCAGAATGATTTGTGGTGGCACTTTGTATTGGAAGGGGTTGCCTATATTTATTAAGCTGTCATGTGCAGGCGTTTAGTGTCTTGTTACCATGGTTTGTTTACTTTGATGGCCTGCAGGTCATTTGCCTGTACATGTAGGTCAATGACCAGACAGGCAAATGACCTGCAGACCAGACAAACAAGATTTATTACCTCAGTCCTGACATCAACAGCCTCACTAGAGAGCACACTCTAGCCATGAGAAAGGAATTTCAATGATACACAAAATTTCACCTTCAAATTACCCACCATCTGCAGACACAGATTTGAACAACTGACTAAACATGTACATCACAGACGCTACTTTGGATCAATAAACTACCATTAACAGCACTAACAGACAACCCTATAATACAACCAACCAACCAAAAAACCAACCATCGTGAAGAGGTGAGGTCAATGACCTCTCAGGAACACATAAACAAACCACCCCATTCAATGACCCATTCAATGACGATATTTCCTGCAGACTTTGTCTATGGGTAAAATAGATTGGGCTGCCTGGACCTGACCTGCCAGCTTGAGGTATAAATAGAAACACTCTGTCCCAACTTTGGGGTCAAACAGACCATCCTATTATGAAATAGGCGTGAAAATGTGAAAATCCTTTTAAATTGAGTAATAAAAATATACGACAACCTGCTAATGCACTCTAAAACGCAAAGAGGCTCAACAACTACCCACATACCAAATATTATACCAAACCATCCACCAGATTTTCCAAACATAATCAACACAAAAAGACCAACTTTAAACATATTGTAAATATCAAACGCAAACAGCTAGGAAGCCCAAATTTAAACCACTAAACCATAGTAATAACAACTACATGCTACCCTAATATCGCACAAACAGTCCATAACGCGCAAACAACAGAATAAAAAAATTAAACTGCAGTACCAAGGTCAATCACCAGGGGCTCAAATTCAACCTACACAATCCCCAAGGCCCCATCCATCAATCTGCCAAATATCATACAGTTCCTTTTCACCAATCTTCAGATATCAGACCAAAACATGAAACGGACCAAAAACAATACCCCCATTACATGGAGGGTAAAGGGAGAATATCACTTAAGAAATTCGATATCGATGAGCAGTAACAAAAATGAAAGGGAGAATATCACTTAAGAAATTCGATATCGATCAGCAGTAAAAAGAAACGAACTGGAGAATATCACTTAAGAAATTCTATATCGATGAGCAGTAACAAAAATGAATTGGAGAATATTACTTAAGAAATTCTATACCGATGAGCAGTAACAAGAAATGAATTGGAGAATATCACTTAAGAAATTCTATATCGATGAGCAGTAACAAAAATAAAAGGGAAAATATCACTTAAGAAATTCTATATCGATGAGCAGTAACAAGAAACGAACTGGAGAATATCACTTAAGAAATTCTATATCGATGAGCAGTAACAAAAATGAATTGGAGAATATCACTTAAACCGGCCAGAATTTTGCCCTGGGCAAGAACAATAAGGAAGTGCTCCCACTGTGACCTTCCCAGCAGATTGTACAGTGAATTGGCCCATAAACTCATAAAAATCCCAGACAGTCTATCCTTCAGAACAAAGGCAGGAGCATTTGCATACTGGTCAGTTTTCAAAGATTCAAATTTTTTATGATCTACTGGTTTTCAGTGTAACATTTTCAAAAGACAGAATGACCCAGATACTTGTTACAAAGCCACATAAGCAAGAAAATTGCAACTTTCAGTTTGAAAAATCAACCTTGATCAAATTCCAACTTTCAAATCAGCCTTGTCAAAGTTTTATCCAAGAACATATATAATGCCCTTACTACATAGATGTAATTTCCTTGCTGTATCAAACTTTCAAAGTCTCTACTTGTATCTGTCTTTCTCACAACTGAATTAGCTTTGGCAGTTTTGAGTCTGACATACATGTATGGCTTATAAAAGTGATGCCTACTTGCATTGCAGTCAGATAAACCAGTATGGACTTAGACTCTGTATGTAGAACTGGGCATGTATTCCAAGGTAAGGTCTCAAGCTACAAGCCAGATCTTGGCAAGCCAGAGCTGTCATTACTAGTATACTTTTATATTCTGGGTTACTAGGGAATATAGCTTCTTATATATATGTGTGTCTCATTTCAAAGTGTCTTGAAGAGAAATTTTTACTTGGCAAGCTAAACTGTCTTAGACAGGCCTCCCCCCATGTACACTGCACGGCTGCCAGGACAAGACTGAAGTCTGATAGTTTATGTTATCGAATTTATATCGGCAGGGTGGGGTCATTATATAGTATTACTGGCCTCTTTAAGAAATTCTATATCGATGAGCAGTAACAAAAATAAAAGGGAAAATATCACTTAAGAAATTCTATATCGATGAGCAGTAACAAGAAACGAACTGGAGAATATCACTTAAGAAATTCTATATCGATGAGCAGTAACAAAAATGAATTGGAGAATATCAGTTAAGAAATTCTATATCGATGGGCAGTAACAGAAATGAAAGGGGGGATATAACTTTAGAAATTTTATATCGATGAGCAGTAACAAGAAATGAATTTGACAATATCACTTAAGAAATTCTATATCGATGAGCAGTAACAAAAATGAATTGGAGAATATCACTTAAGAAATTGTATATCGATGAGCAGTAACAGAAATAAAAGGGGGAATATAACTTGAAAGATTCTATATCGATGAGCAGTAACAAGAAATGAATTGAAGAATATCACATAAGAAATTCTATATCGATGAGCAAAAATAGAAATGAAAGGAGAAATATTACATAAGAAATTCAATATCGATGAGCAGTAACAAGAAATGAATAGGAGAATATCACTTAAATATATCGATGAGCAGTAATAGAAATGAAAGGGGAGATATCACTTAAGAAATTCTATATCGATGAGCAGAAACAGAAATGAAAGGGGAAATATCACTTCGAAATTCTATATCGATGAGTTGTAACGAGAAATGAATTGGGGAATATCACCCACATCTTCCATTTTTTATAATGGTCTCCATCCTACTTCCGTCATGATGAACTCGCTTGATGTCCCCAGAGGAGTCTGTCCAGTACAGAAAGTCTGTCATTGGGTCGAAGTCCAAGTCCACTGCGAACTCAGACGAAGCCACCTTGAACTTTGACCCATCCTGGACTTCGATTTGAAATACTCCTTCCGAGTCAGCAACCAACAGAAAAGATTCTGCAAATTTTGATAACAGTGTACATGTCATTTCCAAACATATGAGTAGTCCTAATAATAGTAGAACAAGGGAAATCGTAGATTTCAAACCTCCGGGGTTTTTTTGTGTTCTATTGGTTTAGGTTATTTCTTTGTGTGTAGTATGAAAGTTATGTTGGTACGTGTTATGTATGTGTTTGATGGCTACTGACGGTTGGTTCGGTATGGACTGTTGATTAACGTGTCTCAGTCTGACAGCCTGCACCGTCACCCGCGCCATTACCCCCGCCGTCATTGCTGCGCCGTCACCCAAAATTTTATCGGAACCAGACACCCCTCTGACCCCTTTTGAATGCTAAGACCCAAAACTGCAACCGCCCCATTCCTTAACAACATGGTAATTACCATTTTCAGCATGGCGGGGGTGTCCGGAGCACTTAAAAACCTTTTATTTCGACGCCCATAAACACATATGCAATTAAACAAAAACGTTCTGCATCATCTGCAGCCCAATAGCAATACGTTTACCGAACCACAGACAAATCCGTCCAGCCGATCGCGAGAAACAGCTGCTGACAGAAATGTTTCGAACCATAGTAAAACCTCCTCGCGGAAGGATATCTCCTTCCCCGGGGGTAATAATAATAGACGTTTGACGATCTAAGATGGCGGTTAGCTTAAATATGAATGACGTCATTCTATGACGTCACTGGTGTTGCTATGGGCACACGACCTTAACCCTATTCAGACCGACCTTTGAGGCCCGCCCCCTGTAACTCAAAAACCGCCTATCGTAGGGCCACTTCTTGAACCAAAATTCTGATGCAACGTTGACCAAAAATCCAACGAAAAACGCGAAAATCCAGGGTTCTGCGCAGTATGTTCTGCCGACGTGCTGATTTATGAGGCCTCAAACATTTTTTTTTAATGTTCAACTTTTTGCACAGGTGGAAGTTTGGAACAGTCAATTTTACTCGAAAATGTTGTATTTGCTACAGAACAAATGCGGCCTTTCTAGTCTTACAGTATTGTTGCATTATTTGCTTGGTTTCTGGCAGGATCCATAATGATGGTACTAGTACTTCTTTGTAGTCGTGTATGTCATTTTTTTTTTCCTTCACGAATCTAATAACCTACCTGTTCGTGTACACTCCACGCCTGCATCCTGGTCATGTGTACAGTTGCTATCGTGAATGGTCCATCCCGAGTACGAGCAGTTGAACAGGCTATTTTCGTCCCCATTACATTGTAGGCCATCTATGTAGACTGGCCCTCGTCCTATGTTGAAAATATCACGTATCATTGTCGACTATAGTCAACATGAAGACAAGACAAAATGATGGTCTAATCCGTGTAGTGTTTATGTTATAATCATTATTCATTTCGGTGAATTGACGATACCCAGTATACGTTTTTAATCAATTCAATTCAATTTTATTTTCTTTATTCTTTAATTAAGGCCTTTGGCCCATATCACAATCAAGAACAGACAGACAGAAGATGGAGGCATGGTAACAAATACAACGATAGTCAAACTATACCTAAAAGATAAAACTACTTAAAACTAGGCTAATACAATGCCTCCAGGCACAGTAGGTACATAGTCATTGGTCAATAAGCTTCTTGAACAAAGTGCAGTGGTTAACACGATCGAAGGCTTTCGATGCTTCAAGAAAACATACAAACACAGGAGAGCCCCACTGGCAACAGTACTTACATGTAATAATCTCACACAAGTCAGTTCCACGATTCTTTTTCAAGCCAAACTGGTTACTAGTGGTAACTAGTAGTAGTAGTAACAAAAAATCCTTGAGGTATTTCTGACCAATAGTATGGACTAAATAAGTTTAATCCAGGGGTATGATGATGAAAATAGTAATAAATTACTTTGAGCTTTTATCATAGAGGCTACATTGTTTTATCAACAGAATAATGTGAATCTTACCTGGGCCAAAATACTCATTGTTACGAACTTGTCGGGCATTTGGGTAGCCGAGCATTTTACAAACAACGTCTGCATCCTTCATGTCAAACTGGTTGTGACAAACTGTGCCCCAGGTCATACTGTCGGCCGGTCGGACTTCCACACGTCCTTCACTCCGACTCTTACCTCCGACAAGACGGATTCTGCTGTGATCTAAACGAGATGGATTTTATTTTTTATGTTAACTTATTTCTCATGTAAAAATCTTTATGTTAAATTCTTGTAAATGTTAAATCATTAGCATAAATACAATCTCATAAGATCTATATAAAATGAATGTTTCACATTTCGTGTTTCTTGTTTTTGTTTTATTGCATCACGTTGGTTGCAAAATCCCACACCAAAGTTCAAGTATATGGCAAGGCTTTTTGAAATTTCTCTTTTTAACTTGAACTGTCATAGACAACGTCGAAGTCACGATTTAGCCTTAAATCTATTTTCAATCAGGATTCACATGAAGAAATAGATATATTTTTCTTTCACGTACCGCAGACAACGCCGACAACATCGCCATGATCGCAGTCATGATTCCGCCATCCGTTGTAGGAGCAGTTAAACAGGCTACTCTCTGTCCCATCACATTGGAGGTTGTCTATGTAAATTGGACCTGTTCCTAGAGTTCAAAATATACGCAATGTTGAAGTCGGTTCATCAGATGCAGTCGTCACAAAAATACAAACACTGACAAATTGATACTCTGAAAGCAGAGGTTTGGGCTAGGGGAGTATTTATAGCGTGTTTTAAGTTTTTTTTTGGGGGGGGGTTCTCTTTTGCACTGAGCTTGGGTTTGGTGGGGAAAAATTCAGTGCAAAAAAGAAACCCCGATAAAAAAGGCCTATTAAAAACACGCTAAAAATACCCCCAAAACTGAAACCTCTGCTTGGAGAGTAACAAATTGTTTCAGTTAATGTACTTGCACAACTTTGTGGGCATTTTCAACATTGTTGCCTAATGTGGATGTTTGTTATATCAGCTTGTAGATTCTATACACGGGGGACCCATCTGTTTGGGTGAAAGTTCCACAATTTTGAAGTCCGAGAAATAAAGCTGGAGAGGAAACTGGGATTTGAACAGTATAATGATGTGAACTGGAGAGGAAGCTAGTGGAATAAAATCTTAATACTAGTAATATGTCAGACAATGCTAAACTGCACCTTATTCTTAGAAGCTCATCGTTGTTACCCTTTTGTACAAACAACTTTAAAACGATGTAACTCACCCAGACTTACATTGGAGATACCAAGCGCTTCTAGCTCTGCTTGACTGTCTTTAACAGACAATTAGATATAGAAGTCCAAATACTACATGTGTTAATGGGCCTAGTAAATATAAATTCTCCTTCTAGCTCTGATTGGCGAATGTTTGTCCACCAATGAGATATTGCAGGTTAACATGTAATCTTTATGCCGGCCTCCCGAAATTTAGCGTAAAGTGTTGCGAGCGTCCATAAATTTAGCCACTCCAGCTCAAGAAAATATTGTCAATTAACTTTAAAAATTTGTAAAAATTTGACATTTTTGTGTCTTGGCGTTGTGGGACTACAGTGCATTGGTATGTCAACTTTGTGTATTTAAATGTTTATTGTTTTTTGTTGTGTGGCGCTGTTGATATAAGTTGCAAATTGAGTACAGCGCCACACTGTCCTTGACATGTTTTAATGTATTTTGATGAATAAAAAAAAGCTATAGGAACGCAGAGCAAGATCTTGGACCTTTGACAAAAAGTGGACCAAAAAGTGGACATTTGAGACTTGTGGGGGAGGGGGACCCCTGGCTACGGGCATGGTACTCGTATGTGTACAGGCAATTTGTACCTCTGCCAAAATGGCCATTAGGGCGCAGACGATAGGCAGTCGGGTAGCCCAGCATTCGGCAGACAACTTCTGCATCGTTCAAGTCGAAACCGTTGTGACAAACTTGGCCCCATCTGAAACTGTCGGCCGGCCGGACTTCCACACGCCCCTCGTTTGGGCCGGAACCTCCGACAAGACGGATTCTACTGGAATCTGAAAAAAATGATAAAACAACCCTCCCTGTTAACAACATTACAGTATGTACTTAAAAAGTAATTAACACATTGCATTGCTCTTTATCATGATACGATTTATTCCAAAATAAGGGGTACACAAGGGCCAACGTTTTAACAACCGCTGTCACCTTCATCAGGATAACCAATGACCAATCACTTGCGAACGTTAATCCCGCGAGAGATAGGTACAGACACGTGACCTTAGTCACACGAGGCTTCAGCATAGATGACGTCAGCAATTGATCAAAAGTGATAGGGGCGGAGGACGATACAATCTCCCTGCCACATTTTATAAATTGTTAACGGCACGTATCCGTCAAGTCTCGTAAGGTCTGTAACCGCAGGAAAGGTGTATAGGTAAGGTGTTATGCCGTTCGACGTCATAAATTATGCATATTATATGCAGCCGAACAATCCTACCACACGGGCTATGGCCTCCAAAAGTCACTAGCTTTCATATCAGTTCAAAAAGGGCTGCTATTAAATGAATCTTGACCTATTGGCCGTGTGGGCGAGATCCAACATCCATGACTCTATCATGCTAGCAAAGTCTACCCACAGCCTAATTGTATGATACTCTATCAGTATTTTCTTGAGTCACCGTTCTAAATCACATCCAGACAACATAATGTTACCAAAACATAATCTCCACCTCCTCCTTCGTCTTCTTGCGGTAATACCCATATATCGAGAAATTGACAACAGCTGGCATGTTTTTAGCACAGCTGGTATGTTTTTGGCGACGTCTCAGGGAGGAGCCTAAAGGTACAGTATTGTGTGCAATTCGTAAGAATTCTAGAAATCGTACGGGCATTTTGTCCACGTGAATGGAATGTCCACAGGCATGTCTCTGACCCACATCTATGCCCACATTCCTGGAAACCCTTAAGCTTGGGAAGACCTCTCTGCCCCGGATTTCTGTGACCCCTGGGCTCGTTCACTATACACTCAGGGGAGGGGTGCATTGTATCTATCTAGGTACCAAGTCTTCCTCAAAATCATGAAATCATGGCAGCGCCATGCAAACAATAACTCTTACAGCAACCACCGTTGCCATGGCAATGTATGTTTTCATTGCCCGTCTTATTGTGGCTAATACGAAACGTGGATTCGCCAGACCCCCTTCCTCGATGTAATATGGACAAACCGGTCAACTATATTGTTTTGAATTACTTATCTAGTATGAAGAGTATGCATTTTTGTTGTAAAAAAAGAGAAAATGACTCTCCTACTCGCACGGTCGCATTACGTATAACCCCTTCTTACGTCATATCGCATCCATATCCGTGATCTTTACTAGTTAGGCATTATGGGAAGTATGAGATTGGTGAATAGACAAATTTGTGAAGACACACCGTGCTGAGGAACATTTGTACCCTGGTACCTGGAGTCTACGGATGAGAGTAAAATGAACGTACCTGTACGACAGACCACGCCTGCATCTTGGCCATGTTCACAGTCGTGAATCGTCCACCCTGCGTAAGGGCAGTCAAAGATGCTGCTCTCGTTACCATCACATCGTAGGTCATCCATGTAGATTGACCCTGTTCCTGTGTTGTAAAAGTGTACATCAGCAAGTTTTTAAAAAAGGCGATCTTTAAGTCCTGCTGGCATTCCTGGCACAATATTTTTCAATAATTTCATGTCTTCATTAGATCATGGACCTCCAAATTTGTGTGCTCTGCAGTGGCATAGTTACCTCCGCATTCGTTGCGTTCCGCTGCGGTGTGATGCGCTGCAGGAGAAAAAACCCCAAATCGTACCTATACAGGGTGCTATATAGAGGGTTTGTAAGACAAGGGTTTGTAAGACATAATATTAAGAAAATTAAACAATAAGTCTTACCTTGGCCAAAATAAGCATTATCGTAAACCTGGGTAGCGTTAGGATAACCCAGCATTCTACAAATCACGTCTGCATCCTTCATGTCAAACTGATTGTGACAAACTGTGCCCCAGGTCATACTGTCCTCTGGTCGGACTTCCACACGTCCTTCGTTATGGCCGGAACCACCGATTAGACGGATTCTGCTGGCATCTAAATATATCATCACACATATATA
>NW_017803948.1:56753-72831 GCF_001625305.1 Branchiostoma belcheri | reverse complement strand
TTTTAACTAACATTATCAAAATGATCGAGTAAACCATTCCTTTTAGTAATCCATTTACTCATCCATGCAAATTATCGCTGTCGACAATAGAACGTCATTTTCCTAAATGAGTACTCTCCAAGCCTAGGCTTATTTTTTTTGCGTGATAACGGCTTTCTTTTTATACCAGTCACTGAGGTACATGATAACTTTTTTTTGTGTGCCTGCCAGCCCAACCGTAATGTGTTGAAGTGATTAGGTTTATGGCAGATTGCTAATTGCTACTTCCGAGGTTTTGGCTAGCACACAAAATAGATGTCTGTACAAAAGGAAAGCCCGATGATAAAAGTCTGAAAACTTGCCAAGATATATCAAATCCAAAATCTCTGCTTGGAGACTTCTCAGGGTCAGTAGGCAATAAGTGATTGTTTCATCTCACTCAAACCTCAGTACCACTACAATCTGATTTGTTTGTTAATTCCATGTTTTTCAATCATTTGTTTTTAATCGTTAATTCTTTATGTTTATTACCTAATCAGTTTTGTTTTATTTCTTTTCGTAGATGTAAAAACTAGTTTACACACTTCAGTTATTATGGGTTCAGCACAAAGTGGTGAAACCATATTGCTTTTTCTGATGTTTCTTCTCCTTCTTCTTCTCCTGCCATTTCTTTAAATGAATTCACTGTTTAATTTTTATGCTTATTTAAATATGTTTTGTCATGTATCATAGTTACCTTTGTTAGGGGTAGGCCCTTTAAAACATCACTCAGGTTTCTGGCTCCCCCGCATATTATTTTATTGTTATTGTTTGATAATGTAACTTTTTTATACGTGCAAACAAATAAACAAACCTTAACATTGACATTGTAATGAATAATTAATATATCAATGTACCGCAGACAACAACAACGTCTTTCCATGTATCACAGCTCTGTACATTTCCCCAGCCTGAGTACGAGCAGTGAAATAGACTGGTCTCGTTCCCATGACATCGTAGGTCAGCCATGTAGGTTCGTGCTGGTGCTTATTTCAAGTAAAAAACAACAACAA
Organism: Branchiostoma belcheri; assembly: GCF_001625305.1. Lineage (NCBI taxonomy): Eukaryota > Metazoa > Chordata > Leptocardii > Amphioxiformes > Branchiostomatidae > Branchiostoma > Branchiostoma belcheri. The sequence continues at coordinate 71,800 of NW_017803948.1, read as the reverse complement.
CAATATTTGTAAGATTGTTAAAAGCTAAGGCAATGTATACCTTTGCAGAAGGAAACATATTGTTTTTGCTCAGTTTTTCCTTTCTTATTTTCCTCTCCAAACAAATAAAGCCAATGACCTGGACCAGACGTCTGTCACCATGGTAACTGGCGATGTACCTGATAGTCTGAGGTAAGGGCAGACAGAGTTGGAGCCATACTCTGTAGTTATAGACATGGATGTGTTACAGTAAGAAGAAATAGAGCAATTTCTTGAGCTATATCGATAGCCTGGTTACCAAACCTATTATAGCTTGGATGTAGGACTTGGTAGCTATAATAGGTTTGGTAACCAGTCTACTATATTGGTAGACCATGTAGAGGTAAACATTATGCATTTCCTTTGCAAATGTTACCGTTATAATTTGCATTTTGCATTTTAAGCTTTAATGTCCCTTCTATAGTCATTGAAGGCAGTTCTACGACCTTTCCGATTTATCAATGTACCGTAGACATCTCAGAGTAAGATATATATACATGTAGCAGTAGTTTGTTGAACTATATAGCTGGACCAGGTAAAGGTAAACATTATGCATTTCCTTTTCAAATGTTACTAGTTTGCATTTTGCATTTTTTTCCTTATATGGTCAACAGATATACGACCTTGTTGGCAACATGGCAGATATAGTCAGCCATGCCATTAACCTGAATAGCTTATCAGACGATTCCAATACATTATGGTGTCAATGTTAAGATTTTACTATCAACACAAAAAATATATTGAAGACACTAAGCGTTTTCAGCTGTATTTCACAGATTCCTTGAAGTAGATATATTCAAGCAAACAAATAACATTTTCGTACTTTGTGTAATACTAATAAACAAAGGAAAGGGTTAGAAAATGTAGTTACCAAAAGGTAGTTACAGAAGGTCGTCACAAAAGTGGTTTGATGTGTTATAGAATACGAATTTGTCTCTAAAGTGAGACAGAAGACAGATCTTACCTCCGATGACGCTAAGAATTTGATTTGCCCAGATAAAGCCCAGCATTCGGCAAACAACGTCTGCCTCCCTTATGTCAAAATGGTCATGACAAACCCCGCCCCAAATCAAGCTATCTTCAGGGCGAACTTCCACAAGTCCTTGGTTCAGTGGTTTGTTTGTTCCAAGACGTATCCTGTTGGGATCTAGAAAGTATTAAAGGGTTAATTTGAAATAACAAGATTGTGGTAATTCTAACCTTTGGTCTTGCATAACAAAGGTTAGCATTTAAACTTAACTTTCCGATAAAGCTAATCACATTTCAGTCCATACCATGGATGAAATATATTTTGTACTCTCATGTTTCTTCTCCTCCTTCTCCTTCTCCTGCCATTCCGTGAAATTGATTCAACTCCGTCATATTTTAGCCAAATGACTTGAAATTTGGCATGGAGGTAGAGTGGGCTAATACCCCCAGGCGTTTTTTTTTCATTTTTTTAAACAGGCATTTTTTGACAAAAAATGGATTTTTGGATACTTTTGGTATTACAACCAAACGATCTGAGATTCGGTATGAGGGTACCTTGAACATGTGTCTACAAAATAGCAGTCACATATTTGGCATACACCACTTCCAAATCACTCATTTGGGGGACTTTAATGGCTATTTTCATCCAAAAAGGCCAAACGTCCTATACCCGTTCCACGTTCGATCCAAAGAATGGCAACTTCCATCTGTCGTTGGCTATCGAACACGTGCTCCATTTTGGTTTACATGGGGTCACGTTGCACGTACGTATACGTCGTGCGCAATGACCCACATGGTGCTGCGTACCGGTTGGATGGACCGGTTCTGGACTTTTAAAAACGGCTTGGTTCAAGTAAAAAAAATCTTGTAAAGGCCTTTTTTTTTGTAAAAGTGGCTGCGAGAATATAACTTGTACCTAACTTGAGTTCGCAGTCACTTAGTCCATGTCCTTTTATTTGTATTCTTTATTATGAATCTGAATAACAAAAAAAAATCTAGTTTTTATTACCTGCGCACGTTGGTGTAGCGCCGCTCCATGTCCCGTTTGCCTGGCAGGTTATATTGGCAGTCCCCCACAGGAGCTGGTAACCGGTCATACAGGTGTACCTGACTGTCTGTCCTGATGTAAAGTTACTGTTGTTATCCCTCCTCCCATTGGTCGGCACACCAGGATCCCAGCATTGACCTACCTGACCTGAAAAAAAAGGAGAGGTACAAATTTCTTTCCTCACTGATAATGTTGTATAATTTCTTAGAAAAACATACAAATCCTTGAGAGTCCAAAGAAAAACAAAAAATCCCGGAAGTATTATATATAATACTGTCTATATTTTTCAGTAAGACAATTTCAGAAATGACATAAACAGTAATATTTTACCAGCAACACTACATGTCTTGAAAGATAGATGATATTGCAATTATGATGGTTGTTTTTACACATACCTGTTTATTTGTTTACTTTAATTTACCACAAGTCCTTAAGAAAAAAGTGGAAGCGAGGGCTAAACAGGTGTATTGACACCTTTACAAGTTGTCCTTCCAAACACTACAATATAAATACAGTAACAGTGCAATACAATATTGATCATACAAATTACAAAGTCGAATATTATTGCCATAAAATACAAATTACTACAATATAGCACGTTTATTACTTCTATTCAATTATCATAATACATACTTATTATGATACATAATACAGCCTTCTCAATCCTCCTCATTGGTATACATTAGTGAACAGCAGCTGCTCCAAAAAAACATACAGGACAGTCAATTTGTCTTATTAAGAAACGTAAAAAAACGCGTCTTCTTGATCCCAAAACTAATCATGTACCGAAAATCAATGAAATCCCTCAAACGGTGCACGTGAGTTACAGCTCCTAAAACACAAATATCATACTGATGAAGACATCGTATTGTAAACTAGAGTTCCCCGATCTCATACCTTCGTCAAATGACGTTAATCTTTATTGCTGACAAATTATAGATTATCCCTCCTGATGGTGCAAATAGGATCCTCATTTCCATTAATTATATCACTTTATCAACCAAAAGACAGTCTTATATTAACAAACAGTGCCATTCTATTGTTTTCTCATAAATTATGCAAAAAAGGTCCTGATTTGAATACATTATGTTTAATGATGTTAACTTTCACTGAACTTTTACGTACCATAAGTATGAAATTCCAGGCAGTTATCATTACAGATAACATTTCTTATTAATTATGCGAATTAAGTCCTCATTTACATAATCAATATCTGCCTGTGTTTCTCTCCTTCTCAATTACCAATGTCACAGGCTTCAATAGTCCTATCATGGAATGCTACTGATTTATGGAATCTCCCCATAAATTATGCAAATCACATCCATATTTGCATAATCGTCACATAATTATATCAAGCATCACGTAAGCTACCTACATACCAAAAATCACGACGATCCGTCCACCGGTTCTTGAGTTATCCTCTTTTAAATATTTTAAAAGCGATAGCCCTGCAGTTCCAGAGCAAGCCGTTAGGGGGCCCAAGCTCACGTCACTCCTTTCCCAGCACAAGAGCTACCTACCATCCAAATTTCGTCACCCTAGCATGTCTAGATCCAGAGATATCAAAACCGGAAGTTCACCTGCAGTACCATAACAAGCCGCCAACATCTAATCAGTTCGAGCTCTCATCAAGACCTACCAACCTACCAAATATCAAGATAATCCATCTAAGCTTTCTTGAGTTATGTTGTTGACAGACAGACAGACACACACTGTCAGATCTCCTCAATCATAGATTGTAATATGATACTCCTTTTACGAAAAGCGTGCAATACATTAGCTCTCAAATGGTAGAATTGAAATGTATGTAGTTGAAATGGATGACCTCTGTTAAAATTCTATTTTAGTATAATAGTTCGTGTATCTACACTTGTTGTTCATTCCATGCAATACATTGTACCAGTTACAGTTACAAGTAGTTCTTAAGCAAAAAAAATGTGATTTGATCTGAGTTGATAAAAACAAACGAAACGAAATCACATCAGAATGTCATTGGTATATTAATAGAAGAAGTGTGATAAAAAAACTTACTTATGTAGGAGAACTGAAAGCCCTTATGGGTGACATTATGGTCAGATGTAAACCGCAGGAACAGCGTGTGAGATGTGCTGATGATGGGGCTGACTTTCCATAGGTAACCGGTTAACCTAGACATTATGGAATGATAAGGAAATCAAGAATTAACGTACAAACAATTGTAATATAGGGCTTCGGACTTCATTTTCGTTATCCGGAATGCAGCGTTATCCGCAGCGTTCAGGTTGACTGCATGAATATTCCATATTGATAAGTCATCATTTTACTTTGTGTAGTTTCGATTCATGCAAATTAGAATGTTAAGTCTTTATCGTGGGTCTTTTTTGTGTTTCGATCTACCTATAGAACTTATATTGCAAGTGACATGTTTGCTTGCAACCTTATTGGTGATACCTATGATGTCGGATGGCATAAACAGCGCTATCCTTTTGTTTACTTGGTCTTTTCCACGCATCTAACACAAGTATTCACTCTGTGCTTAAGTCGGATGCCTTCTATCGTAACTCGTAGTTCACAAACCTCGGTAAACGTCTGTTTATATATAAGCTTTGATTTTTATGCGCTTTGTGTTGGTAGGTTTTGTTTCTGTACTATGGGCCAGTGAGTGCCTGAAAAATTACAGAGTGATCACCTTTGGATCTCTGTAGCGTTATCACTGGCTCCGTCGTAGATGGTCAGGAAGTCATAACCGTCCTGTGTGTGGAATCTGCCCAATGTAAGACGAATGATGCTTCCTTCTGGTGCAGTGATCGACCACTCACACGTCTGATTTACGCCATAGGGGTTGGGATAGTTCGGTGACGACACGGGGCCTCCAGAAGGAGCCGTCAAGTTTAATCCACATGCGGTTACGCTGGTTGCTGAGGAATGAGAAATACCATAATCAGAGGTATATATATGTTATATATATATATATATATATATATATATATATATATATATATATATATATATGTGTGTGTGTGTGTGTGTGTGTGTGTGTGTGTATGTGTGTGTGTGTGCGTGTGTGTGTGTGTGTGTGTGTGTGCAATTGAGTAAAGGGAGGCCACTTTTAAAAAGCGTTATTTAGAATATAGACATTTTTGTTGCCTTCGACGAGAAGGCTGTAGAATCGTTTTGGCACTGTTTGGCAGATTATGCACGATTATTCTTGAAGAAAAGGTCCGAGGTTCACGATTTTGGCAGGCAGGTTGTCTTTGGGGTGGTCATTGTCAAGGTTAAAAATGGGCTTCGTGGGGGGTTCCTACGTTACTGCAGTTGACCTTTTGTGTTTGTGTTTTTCGTTGTTTACAAGATAACTCGGGAATACTTAAATGGATGTTCATGATTCTTAGCTGGCCAGTTTCCATTGAGAATACGAAGGTCAAGTTCGGAAATGGGCCTCGTGGGGGTTTTTCCACGTCATTGAATTTGACTTTTTGTGTTGGTCGTCATTGTTGTTATTTTATAATAAGCAGGATAATTCGAGAATCTATCGATTGGTAAAATTGAAATGTTTGGTTAGTATGAGTAAATTGTATGTTAGTGTGTTTCTTGTATGTACACTTGTTGTTTATTCTCTGCCATCCATTGTAACAATTACAGTTAAGTAGTTTTTGAGTTATAAAGTTGATTTAACATAATTTGATATTTAAAAGCACACCAGGGCTGCACATGACAGGGGTTGTGTGGCGTAGCGGTAGCGTCATCGGCCCGGAACCAAGAGGTCCCGGGTTCGAATCCCACCTGGTCGCCGATCGTGTGTCTTTGGGAAATGCACTTTACACGACTTTCTTCACTTCACTCAGGTGCAAATGACTACCTAGCTTCGGCCGGGGACGTCCCTCTGATAGGACGTTGAATGGAGGTCCATCGTTTAGGGAGAGCCACACCCCACGCACGTTAAAGAACCCACCACACCTTTCGAGGAAGAGCATGTCCCTGTGTGCGATCGATGGTGCAAATACGTGTCTGATTGCTCACTATATACACACTCTAGGAAGAGTGATGTGAAATTGACACTAATGGAGATCCTCAATTTTTTTTTTTGATATTATGAAAAATTTAAACTGTTCTCCAAGTCCAACTCATAAATTTCACTCACCGGAATTTTTGACAGAATCACTCAGTCTTCTTCAGCTATCTGACCTAAAATGCTGTGGACACGTGATTTGGCCCACGTGTGACGTCAGTAGATGGACAAAGGTTGTCTGAAGTCGACATCGCCTCCCGTCTCAGTCACAAGAGGGAAAAATCACGTGTCCACAGCATTTGGGTCAGATAGCTGAAGAAGACTGAGTGATTCAGTCGAAAAATTCCGGTGAGTGAAATTTATGAGTTGGAGAACAATGTAATTTACTAACTCAGATGAACTTTCTTGTTGGTGTTTTTGATATGTTGATGTTAACCCTCAAACACCCGAACTTTTTTTGTAACGGTAATGACCTAGCCTGACTGAACCTCGCTTTTCGCCGGCTCCCTAGATCAGGCGGACTATGTAGGGAGCCCCCCGGAGCTTGGGTTTCACAGGCTAGTAATGACCGAACGGGGTCCAAATGGACCCCATGTTGTTTCTTTCGAATCTTATTCCTTTTTTTGCATTCTTTCAGTGATCTTTGCACATATATTGGTTAAACATAGTAAGAGGTATATTTTGGCATGATCAAGTGTAAAATATTTCAGCTCATTATCATAATTTATGCCAAAAATGGAATGAGGCCTGCAGGCATGGACATGGCGTTGACCTTTGACCTCATATGCTTGTCAAAAGTCATAACCTCTGAAAATCTGATTTGATTTATTTATTTGATTTATTGAGATGCCCTTTAGCCCTATGAGGGGCTAATCTTCCAGGGCTCATTAACAGTACAACACATAAAATACAAGCACTGAATACATACAATCATTGCAATTACACATTAAAATAATTGAGGTTGAGGCCAGAGGTCATTTAACTAATTATGATTAATATCAACAATAAAACTTGTGAGTTACTAAATTGCTTCGAATATATACAATATTGTCAGGGTAAGCCTTTAAGTTCCATAAAGCTGACGTGTCATTTTCCTGAACTGCCTCTCATCAGCTGCTAATACAGTAGTCTTAACTTCACTCGGTAATGCGTTCCACATCTTTACAGGTCTGTAAACAAACATCCTCTTTCCACTATTGTTGTTAGGTTTGAGCAATGAGTAGTCGTGCACTGATTGCCTAGTGGAATACCTGTGAGACGCATGAACTGGTACCAGAGATTTATGATGAAATAACTCCTGAGGTCGAGGTTACTTGGCAAACTGCATAATATTAAAGCAATAATGCTTCCTAGAAGACAGTCTGAGGACATATACAAACAATTTTGTGTGTAGGAAAGGGGAAATATAGCTGTCCGTTTGGACCCCAGACGTCTTACATCAGACTTTCCGTTGTTATTTTTACAAATTTGTGCCGATCTCCAAAACATTTGAGAGAACTTGAAGAAGAGGTTTATTGACAAAGTCACGAGAAGATTTTTTTAATCAAAAATTTTCAAATAGCACATAAAAATATACGCCTGGGGTCCAAATGGACCCCGTTCGGGTGTTTGAGGGTTAAACGTGTAACCAAAAACCTTACTTGATATGTAATAGGAGAGCTGGAACCCCTTCTTGTGGACACGGCCGTCAGTTGTAAACCTCAGGAACAGAGAGTTAGATGTGCTGGCGATGGGGGGGATTGTCCAGGAGCCCGATATCCTAAGAAAATTGCATAATTCAATAATGGTAACTGCCTGGAATTTAATACTTCAGGTATTCAAAAGTTAAGTTAAGGTGAACACCATTAAACATGACATATTTAGATAAGGACCTCATTTGCATAATTTATGAGGAAATGATAGGACGGCTTTCTTTGTCAAGATAACGCTGTCTTTTGGTGGAAAATATGATCAACTGATCTAATTTAAGCAAATGAGGATCCTATTTGCATAATCAGGAAAAAACGGATATCCCACACATCGTGCAATAATAAGGAAAACCAAGATCAATATCTAACGCACAAACAATTATAATATGCGGATGCGGCTTGGGACTTTATTTTCGTAATTGAGAATTAATCGCGGCGTTCAGATTAATAGCTTAAATATTTAAATATTTGATATTAATAGGTCATCGTTATTAATCCGTGTAGTTTCGATTCATGTAAGTTAGAATGTAAAGTCCTTATTGATGGCCGTTTATGTGTACCTAGAACTACCTAGAACTTACAGAGCCAGTAAGATGTTTGTTGTTAACCTCACTGATACTTTTGATTTTGGATGGTGTCAACAGCGCTATCCTTTTGTTTACTCGATCTTTTCCACGCATCTAACACAATCATTCAGTCTGTGCTTAAGTCGGATGCCTTCTATCGTAACTCGTAGCTCACGAACTTCGGTAAACATCTGTTTATATATGGGGTTTGATTTTTATGTGTTTTTTGTTGGTAAGTTTTGTTTCTGTACCATCTATCAATGGGCCAGTGAGTGCCTGAAAAATACATAATAATTACCTAATCTCTTGAGCATTACCACTGGCTCCGTCGTAAATGCTCAAAATGTCATAACCTTCCTCAGTTTCGAAACTGTCGAACATGAGACCAACGATGCTTCCTTCTGGTACTGTGATCAGCCACTCACACTTCTGATTCCCATCATAGGGCCAGGGATAGTTCGGTGTCTTCACAACGCCTCCAGAAGGAGCCGTCAAGTTACCTCCACATGCGGTCACGCTGGTTACTGAGGAATGAGAAATAACATCGTCAGGGGCAGGTAACGTCACACTACCAGGGAGATTGGAATCCTGGAGAATCCGAAATCCTCCTAGGGGAGATTGGAATTCCTCTCTCCCCTAGGGGAGACTGGAGTCCTCCTAGGGGAATCTTGAATCCTCCTAGGAGAGATTGGAATCCGATATTCTGATCCTAATTCAGTAGCAGAAATAATACGACTCATAGATTGAATCATTTCACACCTAAACTTTCAACCAATTTCAGCACAGACAAGCCTATTACTATTGTTGGTGAATTACTAAATTGGAATTCATGGGTGAATTACTAGATTGGAGTCTTGGCATAATTTGCAGTTCTAATTCCAAAAACTGTTTTTTGAGTCACTATCTCACAATGGCCTGATGCATATATCTGAGTCTGATTTACATATTCACTTACCTATGCTGAAATTGACTCAGTCTATTTTTCCAAGCATTTTGATGCAATCAGAATTTCTCCTTTTAAAATTGGAGATTGTCCTGTAAGAATTCCCACTTGTCCTAGGGTAAATTGGAATTCCCATCTCCCCTAGGAGAATCTGGAATCCTCCTAGAAGAGATAGGTATTCAGATATTCAGATCCCAGTTTTGTAGAAAAAAAACGTGAATTCCAATCTCCCCTAGAAGGATTCCTGATTCACCTAGAGGCGTACTAGCTGTACACAGTTGGCAATTTGATCGATCGGAAATTTTAAGAGTCAATTTTTGTCTCATGACTGAAAACAGCCAGGAAAACTGTGGGACAGGCCCCATGCTGCAGAGCCTAGAAAAGTCCAAAATGCAGCATTTCTCTCAGAAAAACTGCCATATTTCCTTTAAACTACAACATATCTGGATAAAAATTTACAGAATTGCTGACACTTAGGTTGCCCCCTACCATATGTCACAGTTTTTTTGTAGATTTTAAAGTTCAGAAGTTTTTTTTTACATATTTCTACCTTACCTCGGCGCGGGAATGGGGTTAGGGCGCGAAAGTGCTGTTGCGCGCTATGTTTTTCAAAGCTATTTTCGGGTGTGTGCAGTATGTTCCAATAGCCAATCTTAGGTGAAAAAAGTAGCAGAACATTCGGGACTACACGTAACGGGTATTTTTTTTGGGGGGGGATCGACCTTTTCCTGGCGTTAAAATCGGAAAAAGTAGTTTTTAAAACCGCGCCAACGGCCCAAAATGGTAAAATTACCAAATCAGTATATCTTTTACATTTAGAATGTGTATTTTTCTACTTAAAAAATCTTTTTTCGTATGGTTTAACTATTTTGCACACCCCCGAAATGCCCAATTTCAATTTGGTAACTTCCAATTGGCCCTATCCACCTACCAAATTTCAAGGAAAAATATTGAGTTTGAAATTTTTACCTGGCCCCCCGTCCGAAGAGCACAGGAAACTGCCCCGAAAACGCCGTAGTACTTAGTAATATAAAAACACGGTGTTGTTCCAAATATGCGGCAAAATGGCACAGCAGCACCACAAAGGTTCGCATGTTCACCATCACTGACTTTAAATATGATTGCCTATTTTGCTCACTAATCCCTATCTTCTGTAATCATATTGAAACATGAATAATTAATGATGTGGAATACAACCGACTCACTAATAGCTAACTAAAACTCAACATTTTAAAAATACTGTAAAAGTGATTAATGTTTTCTTTGGTTTTATTCGCCCCAATCACATACCCACAATTCCTTGCGCGACGGACAACATCCGGTTTGGCGCCCGCCAACCCCGTCACAATTGAATGGGGCGGTCTCGCCACCAAATGGGTAAAGGCCGCCTGTAACCGCTCACACAATCACACCAAGCGCCGTGAAGAAGACGTGGTTTAGATCGTGGAATTATGCCTGCCTCAAATAAAACTTTCTGAAATTCAGAGTTATCTTTTTTGTTTCGTTTTATGCTGTTCTTGGTAACATTTAATAGCTATTATCATAAAAGTAGTTTCTGGGTAAGACGTCTTAATTCCGATTCCAAATGACATGAAAATTGGTGTGGAGGTCCGAAACTTATCTTCATCATCAACATGACATTGTATACTTTTTGTATGTATATAGTTATACTATAAACGTTCATTTACATAGTAACCGTAGCTAGGCAACCATTTTTCCCTTGGCAACCATTACCATAAAAGATATTTTGTGTCTCTATATCATTTTTATAGACTATTAAGATAGATATGTACAAGACGCCAAAGAGCGATAATCAGAACAATAGAACACATGTTCTAGGTTCTGCTCTAAATTCCGTTCCAGATCCTATTCGTTACAGATTTAAAAAATTTACCTGTTCTCACCTGACAGCGGATCATGTTTCTTCGCAGGTAAGTTCAATCTTTTAAAACATTTCTAACGTCTAATTATAGAGGCCGAATGCATAGAAAAGAGCGCCTTTTTGGTGTGGAAAAAAGGGTGTCAAAGGAGGGACGTTTTAATGCGTCGTGTACAATAGATAATTTAATGTTTATCTATTACATGTAATTTGATGCAGTGATATAAGTTATTTTATATGTTACGGTGCATGTGTATATGTGATGTTCCATTTGTACAATGATTTAAAACTTTCACTTTTCAAAGTTGTTTCGAATTCAGTGAGAAATGGATGTTGCAATAGCTGGCGGTAAACCTAACACAAGTTTTTTTTGTGATTGACAAGGTTTATGATGTCAAAATTTTAAAATGTAGGAATCTTGTTTTTTGGGGTCCGCCTTGTTTTGCTTTCGCCCGCGCGCATTAGTCTCTAATAGCAGAGTTTTCAACAAGGAACAAGAAGTGAAATACAAAGTACAGAGGCCGTTCAAGAGTAAGGACTTTGTTCACTCAATCAAAATCAATGTCAACCCTTCCGACACTTTCATTGCCGTCCAAGCACAGTGCAACTCTTCACAGTCAGGAGCCAGCGAGAGAGTTAAGGCACTGTACATCATCTTGGATGAAATCACCGGTCAGCCGTATGGGGCGTACTGCACCTGTGCAGTCGGGTAAGAAAGACAATTTTTACAACTAAGATTTGTTTTAATCTCTCTGCAGGAAAGTTATCTATATCGTTCTATACATGTACTGATATAACTTTATGACTTTCAGTCTCTATCAGTCCTGTGCCCACGTGGGGGCCACATTGTTCCAACTGGCAGACTTGGTTTCCATGGGATATACCCAGCTGCCGGACGACCCAACATGTACCGAGAAGCTGTGCGCGTGGACAGACCCTAAAGGTAATTTAGTAATTGTACGTATGGCAATGACATGTTACGTTTATTATTTTTAGAAATAGATGGATGTCCACGACTAATTTGATACCAAGTTTATGTATCTATGTTTATAACTGTTAAGTTCTAAGACCAACAAGTACGTCTTTCCTTTTTCAGCTGCAGCTGTTCAGCCGAAGCTGTACACGGAGATTGAGTTCAGAAAAGAGCCCCAGAAAGTTCGGAGAACATCTGACACATACGGGGAAAAAGTTGCGAGGGTAGACGAATGCGACAGAGTGGAAGGGGCAGCAGTCCTGTGTCAGAAGCTGTTCAACGCCACTCAGCACATGAAACAGCATGTTGTTGCCACAAGCGTTCTCACATCTGGTTCCTCTGTGCTACGCTCTCCAGCCGTCAAAGTTTTGCCAACCCGTGTCGGTCCAGATTTGCACCTCCTGGTTCCAGCAAACTTTGAACAGCAGTTTCCCAGCCTACCCCCCTCGCTTACGCGCCTATCTCCGAAAACATGACCACAAGTGATTTCGTCAACTCTTGCAAAACAGACCAGAAGGAAAGAAGGGATGTGGAAATGATGACAAGAGGCCAGAATCAGAATGCTAAGTGGTACGCCATGCGGTCAGGGTCTTTAACCACAACAAAGTTCCATCGGATAGATAGGTTAATGACCGGTGGCAAGGCATCACCCAGTAGACTAGTCAGTGATTGTATGGGGGACAAGTACAAGAACCTTACAAAGCCTCCTCCACTACCAAATGCCAAGAGTATCAAATGGGGAGTAGCAAACGAGTCACTTGTCAGAAATGCCTACTTCAACAAGGAGAAGACCAAACATTCCAACTTAGTCATAAAGGAGACAGGGTTGATTGTACACAACACCAAATCATACCTGAGGGCTAGTCCGGATGGAGTAGTGTTGTGTGACTGTTGCCCACCTAGAATCCTGGAAATCAAATGCCCATACAGCGCAGTCCATGAAGCAATAAGGGGCAACACAAAGATCAAGTATATAGAAAAAGTAGGCAATACAATGGCACTGAAAGGAGGCAACCATGGCTACCTCGAGCAGGTTCAAGGGTGTATGGCGATCACAAATGTTTCCAAGTGTGACTTTGTGGTCTACACTGTGAAGGACATCGAAGTGATTCATGTTGACTTTGACCCAATTTTCTGGGCTAACCTAAAGCAACATTTGGACAACTTCTTCCTGAGTCATCTTGTACCTGAACTGTTCAGACGACAGAATCACCCCAACGCCACCTACATTGTGGACAAGAGCGACACAGACTCAGATATGGAGGTGGATACAGACAATGTGGTAAATGCATGTTTGTCACTTTATTCATATATCAACAATGTTAAGTAGTACTAAGAGACTAGAAATGAACAAATGTAACACACAATCAAAATACTAACAGTTGTAACAGAATGCATACACAAGTATCATATTCTTGTGTTACTATAAGTCACATCAATAAATAAATAAATGTCACATGAATATCATGCCCTCTAACAAGGCAGCAAGTGCAGCAATACTTAGATGTGATAAAAGTACTAACAGTAACTAACAGTTACAGAATACATACACAAGTATCATATTCTTGTGTTACTATAAGTCACATCAATAAATAAATAAATGTCACATCAATTGTCAATATCATGCCCTCTAACAAGGCATCAAGTTCAGCATTACTCAGATGTGATAAAAGTACTAACAGTTGTTACAGAGTGCATACACAAGCAACATGATACCCTTCCTGTCATTAAATCATGTCATTGTTTACTGTCATGTATTTCAGTGAGTCATCAAATACAACATTACAAGACTACAGCTGAGAAGAACGGTATCAGCCATGCTGTACCCATCGCAAGTACAGAAACACAGCCCGGCCAGTGACAGCAGCAGTTACAATTTAAACACTTGCCTTTAAAAATTCACTGATTGTACTAGTATCTTAGTTTCAGTATATCTAAATGAAATCAAAGATGCTCTCTTCTGTTGTGTTGTTTGTGTGCTCAGAAATGGAAGTGTCTGCATGTAGTTTCTGACGAAGGTTGACAATGGGCATCTGGAAATTGATCAAATAGGCACAGACACTGAAGATCTGTTCTGTTATGTCTTGTTGAGAAATCTTAATAGTAGAGCCAAGAATATGAAAAGTACGAATGCGCTGTATGATTCTCTCTATGTGTATCCGTGCACTAGAGATACATTCAGAACTAGCAGCCTCTTAGGCTGAAAACTGTGACCTACCACGACCCTTATAGTCAGGTACAATGAGCTGTACCCCCCTGCTCTGAAGTTCTTTAGAAACATTGAATCCTTTGTCAGCAATGATTACAGACCCTGGTGGTAGCTGGTTAATAAATGCTGCACTTGTTAGGGTTATGTGTTTATCACTCGCACGCCCTCCATATGCCTTGGAGACAAAGTTAACTGTGAGGTTGGGCGACATGCCTACCATAAACTTAATCGTGTCTCTGTTTTTATAGTTAGAGTAAGTCTCCTTTCTCGCTTGCAGCGTTCCTGCCATTTCCACGTGCACCTGCAGTTCTGTACAATCGATGACTGACACAAGTCGATCATACCGTCTGAAGCACTCAAGGATTCTGAAATAAATGAAAATTATTGATCATAATGGAGTTGTAAGGTAGAGAAATAATGACGACATGTGCTATGTGTTGCCTAAACTAAATGACACCTTGCTAATGTTAATGAAAACAATGTCAGTTTGTAAAAGACACAACAGCTTCAGCTTCCACATATGTTAATACATGTATATACTGAAGTTTTAGTCTGTTGTTACATTGACTACTACTATCAGTCAGAACATCCTTCATAGTATATTAGTTAAAATCCAAGTGTATTCAGGTAGAACAAGAATTCCATGATCTCATACCACCTACCAACTTTCATGGCAATCCATCAAAAGCTTCTTGAGTTATTGTGCTAAATCACATACACACACGTACACACGTACACAAACACACACACACACACACACACACAC
>NW_017803948.1:39218-56372 GCF_001625305.1 Branchiostoma belcheri | reverse complement strand
CCTGTATTGCTGTTTTCGAAGTTCTGGATTAGACAAACTTTTTTGCCAAGGGAAGACACTTGGTATGTAACCCGCAGACCCTTTCGAATGGGTGCGTTTACCCTACAAAAAAAACAGGAAAAAGAAAATTGTATTATCTCAAAAGATAACTACAAAAATGTACATGTATACTCTGTGGAATATCTCTGAAATTTTGACCAAATTCCAAAATGTACACTTACACAGGTCAGCATACTGTATGTAATCATAATTTCCATTTGTAACCAGTATTGAAAAAAAATGAATGATAATACATGTATGTCTCCGCTGAACAACATAGTTTTCACTTCATTACGAACGTAATTTGCATTGCTTAATCCTACCATGGTCTGAGTTTTTTTTAAATGAAATCACATCCACCAATTTTATGTACCACAGACCACTCGACGCGATCGACGGTGGGGGAGGGGGCGTCATAGCCAAATCATATCACATAACGCGGCGTAAGATAAACGTTATTTGTTGAGGGGCAGGGTACGTAGTTGTTAAAATACACAGATACGAATTATCGTACTGACTATTAAACTCACCTCCTACAAAATGATCTGAGCAGATCCTGTCGTAGTTGCTAGGGACCCAGTCCGCTCGCCTTACGCTGGCCTCCCACAGTCGACGTAAATGTCGATTTGCCTCTCCTTGAGGGAACTTATAGTAGGACCTCTTTACCGTATCTGTTCCTTGTCGGTTTTTACACCCCGGCACGCAACACCTAGAACCTTGATAAATGGGTTTTTGTTTTCTGACGGCAAAAGCCGCCGCCATGCAAGCTTGAGAGTTCGAAACTAGACCGGATGTTGTCCGTCGCGCGAGGAATTGTGGGATTTGTGAACGGGGCGAATAGACTCTATGCTTCTGACTGGAGTAATGCTTCTCGCCCTTATTTTCAGCCGATGCACTTGGCACTGAGATGAACCGGGACGAGCTAAGAGGGAGATACAAACTCAGCCACGTTTGAGGTTGTGTTCTGGCCGCAAAAGCGCCACCTACATCGGCTACATATAGCGGCGAGATGCAGGATTCTAGTCAGAAGTTCTGAGGAAGGTGTCTGATAGACATCCAAACGGAAGCGAGGTACGACGAATCTCTGGTTGTGTATACGAAAATCCCGATATCCTAGCGTCCAATGCCTTCAGCTACTTACCGGTGTACATGGTTATACAGTAAACTACATGCTCTAACCATAAAATAAATGTAAATTTATTACTTCCATAAAAAATGGAGGTATTGTTTTTGGCGTGTCTGTGTGTGTGTGTGTGTGTGTGTGTGTGTGTGTGTGTGTGTGTGTGTGTGTTGCGTTGTGTTTCCGCACATTTGTAGTCAGAATAACTTCATAACGCCTTTATGGATTGTGATGATATTTGGTATGCTGGTCAACTTAAGTAATGACCCTGTTATGGCTTGTGTGCAAACCCTTTCATGCCATGTCAGTTCTTATTGGAAGGGACTTCAATGCTAGGATAGGGGATATATTTACTTTAATAACACCAAGAAACAAATCGTAACAAACAGTATGTTATTGATTTTATCCATCAACAAAAATTTTTAATTTGTAACACCTCCTTTCAGAAACCCAAGAAAATGCTGTGGTAAGGTAACTTCGCACAGCTTGACTACTGTCTCTACAGAAGGATGTGAAGAAATAGCGTCATGGACTGTCAGGCGTAAAACTCGTCCAATCCCATAGGAAGCGACCACAGAATCGTATCCATAATACCCCTCAGTGTCTGTGCCTCCAAAATTCCTTCTCGCAAAAAAAGCTGAATTTGGGAGCAATAACAAAGAATGAAATCCTAGTTATTAAGATCGACATTTCTATTTCTCCCACACGTTTACTGAGCGTTCAGAAAACCAAAGGTCAGCGAATTTATGAGAATTTGCAATGAAATCTCAACAGCTCCCTCGTAAACAGCCCGGGGACACCGACCCAGTGGATAGTCCTGAAGTTTCCCTGGCAAGACAAGCCACTCTTCGTTCTTCAGTCATCATCATCACCTTTTGTAACTGAAGTCCAAGCTGCCCAGACCCAACTTAAAAAGACATGATTAGAGTACAGACAACAGAATTAACAGAATACTTTTGAATACACCTTTGAAGTATGCTCTGATTTGTATCACTTGAAAAGTTGGAAATTGATCCGCGAGTTGGCTGGAAAGATGTCTGGAGTCACATTTGTCCAGGGGGAAGACAGACTAAACACACAACACGTGGAAAACCATGTTAGGCAGATATCCAAGAACTAATAGAATGACAGAAAGCCAGGAGTCACGACCGGTTGCTCTGTCCGTTTCGAGTGTACTCTAGGATATACATGTATGATAGCGATTTCCCACAAAAACCGACCGGGGACCCGTATGGCGCAAAAAAGCGTGTTGACGTTTGTTAGGCGAGCGAACACTCCGAAGACTTTAAAAACGAAACAGACTAGGGAAACAAATATTATGCGGCCAAAATTACTTGAATTTACCGACAACAACACATATGAATACGTACACAAAAAATGAATCAGTGTGTGTGTGCACATACTCATGCATGTGTACACAAATCTACAAATGTAAGTAACACCCAACAGATTAATTTTGGACAAAATGTTGCACTTTGGACAAATGTTTGTAGCCCTTTACAGCTCATACTTACAAAGTTCATATTCCCTGGCACCTAACGAATCATAATGACACCCAGTGGGGGTCGTCACGCGTCATTGAAAATTTGAAAAATCTGAAGATGTTTTTAAAAAATCTGGAGATTTTCTGGAAAATCTGAAGATAGTTTAAAAGAATCTGAAGATTTTTGTAAAAAAATCTGAAGATTGTTCTGAGATTGGTTTCAAACATTGTGATCTTAAAACTTATTTTGGAACTTCCTTTGATATTGATTATCATAGAATGTGTGAGTTTTGACTTAGGACAAATTCTATGACCCCCCCCCCAAAAAAAAGCAATCTATATCAAGATTGCACACTCAGTCACAGACATACGTATAGACACGCTTTAGCACCGAGCACCTCATGACCTCAAGATTGTACTGAAACATCATGCTTGCATTTTCGGGGTATATTACAAATCTTTTAGTATGAATGCCAATCCAGTAAGTATAAACAGTTAGGCTTATTAAATACAAGTGGAAGTTGCTACATACAATGTACGTGTGAATGCCAATCCAGTAAGTATAAACAGTCAGGCTCATTGAATGCAAGTTGAAGTTACTACTGTAACATACAATGTACGTGTGAATGCCACTCCAGAAAGTGTAAATAGTCTACCTTATGGTGCACCTATTAAACACATTATACTTGGTACATGCGACATTCACACAAATGCAGCTTGATTGCTATGTGACTTCAGATTTAGGCCAGATGAGAGGTCATTATTTCACTCCATACTTCAGTATGGAGTGAAATACTGTTTTTACTGATGATGATTCTTCTCCTCCTCCTGCCACATCTTTAAATTGATTCAACTCCTTCTTTTTGGGGCGAAATTACCTGGAATTTCGTATAGAGATAGAGTGGGTAATTTATAAATACCCCTAGGCTTTTTAAATTTTTTTGATACAAGCTTTTACAATCGTTTAATTTGCTTTTTAGCGGTCCCCATAGGAAAGTACTGTGGGGGCATACGCGCGTGACGTAATAAGAAAGGAATTCGGCGGCATGCCCATATATGGGCATGCAAGCATGAACATGACGCAGACCAATCTATTCTTCTTGCTGATTGGCTGTTGAATTTGATTGGATTAACTCAATTAACACCTGTTCAAAGCCATTCCATTTTGACAGTATGAACTCAAGTGTTTGGTACTAAGGTACAGCACAGGCCAAGAAATACGCATCAATTTTCGAGGGACGTTCTGCGGGAGAGTGCAGGACGCTGTGCGGGACTTCCCTCGGGAGAGTGCGGGACGTCCTCCGGGAGAGTGCGATACGTTCTGCGGGAGAGTGCGGTACGTCCAGCGGGAGAGTGCGGTACGTTCTGCGGGAGCCAGACATTTTGCTCTTCTCTGTTGGAACAACGCAAGTTGGAGGTCAATGACCTGCGCCCGGCGTGTAAACAAAAAAGTTACTCGGTACGTAATGTGTATCGTCGGCGCGCGCGCCACGGTATCAACAATTTTCCGCAATCTTTACCAACTAGTATTATCTAGGTTCTGTTATCGATCTCCGAAGAATCACCAAAATTGTAGAGTGGACAGGCGTTCGTTTGTTGTTGCTGACAATATCGCGAGACGGCTTCCCGGCGAGCGTCGAGGGCTTGCATGCCCGACAGTTTTCAAAGATTGGACAGGGAGCGGCTGTAATATCAAAGGAGCCGGCGGCTTCTGCTAGCCGGGTTGATAGTTAAGTAACATCAAGGTGGTTCAAAAGCAAACCTGATAAAGAAGGAAACCCCGTAGTTAATAGTTGAAAGCCTTGGTGCCTTGAAGCGATCGATACCGCCATGCTGTTTACTTTATATGACATACAATGCAGTGAGTGATGTGTATCGCACCGAGTTAGCTCGGTTGGTCACGCGCAGGGCGGCAATCCCAGGCATTGCAAATTCGAACCCCAGTGCATCGGATATTAACATTTTTAACAATTTGACATTTTTAACAATTTTATCATTTTTAACAATTTTAACAATTCTGCATTTTAACAATTTCAATATTTTTTTAATTTTCGTTGTTTTGCTTTTAACATTCAAAAACTGACTGTTCTTACTCAAGAATGTCAATAGCTTAGAATGTTAGTCTTTTGTATTTTTCCAACATACAAACCAAAATCACTTTGATGTTGTCACAAAAGTATGGAGCTGACAAGAGAGAAGGAGTACAGCACTGTGCCAGAGTGAAGAATCTACAGAGGTATTACCAGTCACTAGTAGCAAGAGATAGACCACATTGAATGATAACGATGAGGACGAATTATATGAAGTACTATAATAGCTAGTACAGAAATTCTACTGCTTTACTTTACTTTCTTTCACTCTGTACATGCAATTAGCTCACTGGCATGATTTTAAAAATAAAGGTCATAATAATCATATCATATGTATAGCTTATTCAATGTATGGCTTCATAGTTTATGTGATTGTTAATAAGGCCATGTTGATTTGAATGTATGGATGGCATCTGTGCGCGCATCGGTTTTCGTTAATTTAAAACTAAGTTTACGACAATCATACAAAACATCTGGAAACTAAGCAAACATACTCTGTAAATTGATTACTGTAATTCCCGTTTTTTTCACTGTACCGCAACGTAACGCAAGCGGGAGGTCAATGTTCACGGTTTTCACTGTCACCTCTGTACCGTGAACTTATCATTACAGTTAGGAAATAATTCCTGGACTTTCTTTTTCCTGCAACTGTCACCACCGTGAATATATAGTTCCATGAACATGTCCATGTTTCTCAGACCGTGAAAATTTTGCTACCGTTAGTAGTAGTTGCAATTTCGTCATTAGTAGTATTTAGATACCTGCAATATATAACTTTGAGATTGAGATAAGTGTAAAGTAAAGCTGTCGAGATTTAAAGTGCTTGTCGTTGTATCTTTGTAGAAAAAAGGGAGATAATGGCCAAGTGCCATTTTTGTAAATATCTGTCAAGATTCAAAAAGCTTGTCCTTGTATAATTGCAGTATGATTTATTCAGAATCTTCTATTTTTGTATGGGGAGGGAGATGGAGTGAAATATTACATTTGCAAATGTTGGCCTTTCTAGTTTTCTTTACTTTTCCTGAAGCATGCTGAATTTACCCCATTCATGGTCTCTACTTATGTCTGTGGTCAGTTTATTTTGATTATGTACATGTATACCATTTGTTCCTTCTGCAGCATTACCGAGCTTTTAAGATGTAAATCCCAACTATCGTTTTTACATCAGTAAAGGGTTAATCCTGCACGTAGAATTGTCTAATATGATAGTTGCACAACTGTTCTGAAAATGTCATCTAGGTCTGCTTGTTTTCCTGATGGAGGATGCGATGGTTGTAGGATTGTTGAACAACACTCAAGTATTGCACGATTGCCATACACAAAGACCTGGTCAAGAGGTTTTCTGAATGGTTATACATAAAGGCCAATTGAGAAGATTTTGTTACTATTCTAATGTGTTGGGGCGTCGGGGGGCTCCTGACCTTGGCGTGCATTCGTCAGAAGCGTAAGCTGGTTAGGAGCAGTCCAGGTGACCCCAAACACACCTGGTATCCCTCACCTAGCATCAGCGTGCTTAAATAGTCATGTACAGCGTAGAACAAGAGATTTCTCATTTGGAGCCCAGGAGACCAGCCAGGATACAAGGATAAAGGAGAAACGAGCGGACCAGTGTGACTGAGGGCTGACGGCGTCTCAGTTGGGGAAGCCAATTTAAAAGCAGCCTCTTTTTCAACGTCTATCAGTGAACTCACTACACGTCCCTCTGGGCGTTTGCTCCGGACTTTCTGCCCATACCTTTAACCCTTTCCCGTAGATCGCCCAGTCAGTTAGGATAGGGTACTGTTGACATGAAAAGTAACCTGATGTTAGTTAATTGTAAGCCTCTTTCACATACAAGCCTTTTCTTCTACATATTAATAGGCTTAGGGTAGAAATTTATAGGGCAGTTGTGTGTAGACACCAGTTTCATGTATTGGAAATTTAGTTGTCTTCTGTGAGGAAAATGTTGCGTACTTTTGGCTTACAAAACATATAATGTAGGGTGGCAGCAACGTTCTTCAAACATTGATAATCAGGAAATTATATCAATGTGACTCGATAATATATTCTTTCAACTTATTAGTCAGTAGAATGGGCATGATAATGCTTGAGTCTAATTGTCCTCACACCTTTTCTGTGAGGCGTAGCAAGCCATTTTAATTCACTGTAAATTGTAGCCAGTGGCTTCAATTCTATATGTCTTTCATAACAGTGTCCTAGGTCAGGAGACTAGTTTTGCCATGAAAACAAGTGACCTAGTATTAGTACATCAGCCGATTGTGTATGTGTGTGTCATGCACCAGCTCGTGAATAGATGTGTTAAAAGCCGAGTTGTGTGTATAAAGCGGCTGATTGTGTATGTGTTTCTCATGCACCAGATTGTAAGAAGACGTGTGAAAAGCCGGGTTTTGTGTGATTCTGTATGTCTGTTTTATGCACCAAGTTTGTGAGTAGATGTGTGAAAAGCCGAGTGGTGTGTGTACAACGACTGATTGTGTATGTGTGTGTAATGCACCAGGTTTGTGAGTAGATGTGTGAAAAGCCGAGTTGTGTGTGTACAGCGGCTGATTGTATGTGTGTGTCATGCACCAGGTTTGTGAGTAAATGTGTGACCGTGTATGTGTGTGTCATGCACCAGATTTGTGAGTAGATGTGTGAAAAGCCGACTTGTGTGTGTACAGCGGCTAATTGTAAATGTGTGAAAAGTTGAGTTGTGTGACTACAGCAGCTGATTGTGTATGTGTGTGCTATGCACTACCGAAGTAGATTTCTGAAAAGCAGAGTTTTGTGTGTACAGCGGCTGATTGTGTATGTGTGTGTCATGCACCAGGTTTGTGAGTAGATGTGTAAAAAGCCGAGTTCTGTGTGTACCGTGGCTGATTGTGTTTGTGTGTGTCATGCACCAGGTTGTGAGTAGATGTGTGAAAAGCCGAGTTGTATGTGTACAGCGGCAGATTGTGTATGTGTGTCATGCACCAAGTTGTGAGTAGATGTGCAAAAAGTTGGGTTGTGTGTGTACAGCGGCTTAAGGTGTATGTGTGTGTTAGCACCAGGTTGTGAGCAAATGTGTGAAAAGCCGAGTTGTGTGTGTACAGCGGCTGATTGTGTATCTGTGTGTAATGCACCAGGTTGGTGTGTGTACAGCGGCTAATTGTGTATGTGTGTATGCACCAGGTTTGTGAGTACATGTAGATGTGTTAAGAGCCAGGTTGAGTATGACTGTGTATGCGTGTGTAATGCAAACGAATCACAGTCAACGAGTTCAGATGAATTACATGTAAAACTGAATTGGCCATCAGTAAAAGAAAGGTTGTATGCATCCACAATAGGCGCTTTTCATAAGTTGGTAACAACAAAAAAACCTGAAAGTATATATGATAAACTAAGAACGGTAAACAATGCACATCACCACAATACAAGGCTATCTCAGAGGGGAGGTTTTGTACAACCTAAACCCAGATCAAAAGCCTTGACCAGAACTTTTCAATACAGATATATTAAGGCCTACAACATGCTTCCCACCCACATAACAACATCAAATCAAGCTACATTTAAGACAAGGATATGAGAATGGGTTAAAGCACAGAAGGACAACAATCAGCCGCTCACCTCATGGTGGTAAACCAATTTGTAAATTCATTTTGTAAGTCAACTAGTCAATTTCACAATCAATTTCATTTGAATGTGATCATGATTATGTTTTAATTTACTACTTGTTTGTTTTGGTTTCCATAAATTATTATTTATTATTTACCACCTTGTTTCACCTTCAGTTTATGGCATTTTGAGTTACCACTATAATTTATTTTCATTCTGACCTCTGACCTCTCCCACTCTGTTTTGAGTTGCATCATCAATTTTCTGTTAAACCAAGAGATAATTGTTGTAAATTTGTTTCATAGTTGACTACATTATTTTGATTATTACTTTGAGTTCATGCTCACCATATATTACTTAATTTTATTACTTTATTTGATGTTAGTGATCACTTTAATTTCAAACTCAGCTTATGTTACTTAATTATGTTAATTACTTTATTTAATTTATGTTGATATTGTGTTGATTTCTATACATTCCTGTTGTTATAATTTTAGATTTTATGTGGACTCCAGGAAGATTAGTGGTTTTTACCACTAATGGAGATCTAATAAACAAACAAACAAACAAACAAACAAACTGTGTATGTGTGTGTAATGCATGGTAGGAAAAGCCGGGTTGTGTACACGTACAGCGGCTGATTGTGTATGTGTTTTTAATGCACCAGGTTTGTGAGTAGATGTGTGAAAAGCCAAGATGTGTGCGTACAGCGGCTGATTGTGTATCTGTATCTGTATCTGTATAGCCGGTATAACCGCCTTTCGGCGTAACACACCAGCTCGGCGTAACACACCAGCTGGCTGTATGTGTGTGTCATGCATCAGGTTGTGAGTAGAAATGTGATTAGAGCTTGGTTGTGTGTAATTGTGTATGTGTGTGTCATGCACCAGGTTTGTGAGTAGATGTGTGAAAATTCGAGTTGTGTGTGTACAGCGGCTGATTGTGTATGTGTTTGTAATGCACCAGGTTTAATTTTGTGAGTAGATGTGTAAAAAGCCGAGTTGTATGTGTACAGCGGCAGATTGTGTATGCTTGTGTCATGCACCAAGTTGTGAGTAGATGTGCAAAAAGTTGGGTTGTGTGTGGATGTGAGTAGATGTGAGTAGATGTGTGAAGAGCGAGGTTGTGTGTGACTGTGTATGTGTGTGTAATGCATGGTAGGAAAAGCCGGGTTGTGTACACGTACAGCGGCTGATTGTGTATGTGTTTTTAATGCACCAGGTTTGTGAGTAGATGTGTGAAAATTCGAGTCATGTGTGTACAGCGGCTGATTGTGTATGTGTTTGTCATGTACCAGTTTTGTGAGTAGATGTGTGAAAATTCGAGTTGTGTGTGTACAGCGGCTGATTGTGTATGTGTGTGTCATGCACCAGCTTGTAAGTAGATGTGCCAAAAGTCAGGTTGTGTGTGTACAACCCATCTCTTCACACATCTACTCACAAACCTGGTGCATTAAAAACACACATACACAGTAACACACAACCCGGCTCTTCACACATCTACATTATATCAGCCGCTGTGCACACATGCACATCAACCTGGTGCATTACACACAGATTATACACACAACTCAGCTTTTCATACATTTACTCATAACCCGGTGCTAACACACACATGCACACTGTCAGTCGCTGTACACACACGACCCGACTTTTCACACATCTACACACAAACCTGGTGCATGAGACACACATACACAATCAGCCGCTGTACACACACAACTCCTCACAAACCTTGATTGCATTACCCACACATACACAGTCACACACAACCTGGGTCTTCACACATCTACTCACCACCTGGTGCATTACACACATATACACATAAAGTAAAAACACAACCAGGCTTTTTACACATTTATTTATTATCTGAAAATGTAAAAATGTGTGAATCCTTTTCGCCCCCCTTGTTTTTTTCACCCTATCGCATTAAATCTGGAGTCTGTGGAGGATCCCATCCATAGTCTAAATTTCCTTGCTGTTGCAATTGTCTAATTGTGAACTCTTCATGTTCCAACAATTCATGAAGGCCGTGTGGCGATCATGTGATGACATGGCGACAACGCCTTCCATGACTCATGCCTACGCGGTTTGAACAGATAAATACGTGTGGACATAAACAGTCTATGTTAAGTTCCTGAGACTAAAAGATACGTCTGTTCTTCTTTTAGTCTGAAATGGTGGGCACAAAAAAAACCGCATGTAGCATGTCTTTTTAAGAGTTTCCGTGCGTTTTTGTTCTTCTGAATAACGTTTAATAGCTTTTATAGCATTGTTATTGTTGTCATCTCCGGCCAATTTCTGCCAAATTTGACTTTCCTTACACAGCAATTCACCAGGGTGGGGGTTATCAATGACAATAATTTTCATTGCACAACAATTGTGAAGGATTGCTGTATAACAAACATACTATAATGGTACTCATCTACCTTTATAAGTTACAAAGACCATGTAGTATGGGACACATGTCCTCTTTCAGGTAATGTTCTTTGGTCTGTCGCTATGGTAACGAGGAACAACATAGGACACTGGCAGAACTTAGGTGATGAGTATTTTAAAATATTAATGCCATTGCGTACTGCTGACAAAAGGCGGTCTTACACAAGAATAATGAGAGCGTGTTTTCAGGCGAGTAAAACAGGTGTGACGAGAATATCTCGATGTTGACTACTGTAATTCCTGATGTTGTCATGGTATATATGTTTGTTATGTATGTTCGTCACTTCTTACGGCGAACTCTATCATTACCGTAAACAAGTAATTCTCCGACTTTCTTTTCTACGCACCTGAAATGTTATTTCAAAGTTTATTTTCTTCATGATGATGATGATGATGATTTTCTTCAAATTTGAAAATGCCCGTTTTGTTTTGTTCACCATATCGCTTTAAATTTGGAGTCTGTGGAGGATATTGCCATAAAATTCATCACTTGCAGTTGTCTATCTGTGAGCGCGTTTCATGTTCCAACAATTCAAGAAGGCGCGCGCTGTGGCCATCCTGTGAAGACATGGCGACAACGCCTTGATGACTCATGCCTACGTGGTTTGAATAGATAAATACGTGTGGACATAAACTATGTTGGAGTTCCCATTCACCATCTGTTCTTTATTAGTCTGAAAAAGTGGATGGGCACAAAATTAACGTCACGCAACAATGTTTTTTCTAAGACTTTCCTTGCGTTTACTCAAAACATGTCTCATTCGATTCAGACAAAAACTGTATTATGAAATGCTTTTGCATGAGAGGCAAATACACAAATATTCTATCAAGTTACTTGTCAGAAAAACCCGTCCACAAACGAAACGGATGAGAAAAGCTACGTAGCTCAACAAGCTTGTGGGGTCGTGTGGCGTAGCAGTAGCGTCTTCGGCTCGGAACCAAGAGGTCCCGGGTACCGGGTTCGAACAATCGAACCCTACATTGTCACCTTGGGAAAGGCACTTTGCACGACTTAGTTACTTCACTCAGGTATAAATTGAATTGAAATACCTTTATTGTACATTCATGCCACGACGAGCTAGGTACAGGTCAAGATATAACAGACACAAAACAAACGTATATAGAAAAGTGGAGACAACAGATACCCTTCTTGACTTAGACATACATACATAAGGAACATATAAGAGTATTATACTAGGCTAATACAAAGTGTTCTAGTCACTGAGCTAATATAGAGAGGTCAACTTCTTCTCGCTTTTTGGTAAATGGAAAATGTGGGAACAGATCATGTTTGTGATACATGGTTCGTCTAGACGCATCAAAAAATATAAATCTATCAAAGTATGGGAACTTCTCTTTGATATGATAAAAAGGACAGATCTTTCATTAGAATATAAAGTACAGTCTAAAATAAAGTGTTGTTCATCTTCTACATGTATTCTATTCATGTTACAGTATTGACAGTCTATTCTGGAACAATTACCAAGTCATCAGCATATAGTAAACAGGGAACCCTTTTGTTGTGCATAACAGAGGGATCGCAATGGGTGCTGTCGAATTGAGTTACAATGTCACTCACAAATGAATTGAATAACGTAGGGCTTAAATTACACCCTTGCCGTACCCCACAGTTAGTGACAAAGGTTTCAGTCAATCCATTTCTAGATTTGACAAAAATTTTTAGTATTGGAATACATACAAATCTACCGCGTATACTGAGTTTACTTAGTTTAAGCAAGAGACAATTTCGCCAAACAGAATCAAATGCTTTGCTGAAATCCACATATTTGCTAATTAGAGTACTTAAAACAGACAGATTGTCGGTTGTTCCAAGTTTTTTTTTTCTGAAGCCGGCTTGGTGAGGTTGAACGAGGTTGTTTGTTTAGCGTATTTAACGAGACGTAAATTTAAAATGGATGAAGAAAAGTTTCCCTAAACAGCTGATTATGAGAGTCCTCTGTAATTGTCTGGCAATGAGGTATCTCCTGACTTGTGGATGGGTACGATGTGACTGACTGACCATTCTTATGGGAAATATCCGTTATTTAAACATGAGTTAAACAGGTGAAGTAGCGGTTCTTTGAGCAGCATTTTACCATATTTTAACATTTCATTCAGAATTCTATCATTTCCGCTTGATTTATTGTTTTTTTAGTTTTGAAAGCGCAGTGTCTAGTTCTTCAGGGGTAATTGCTGAATCTAAAACTGAATTTGGAGGGGGAACGGTTCCTTGGTCGTCGACGTTGGGAAGAATGGTTTCTGTTAGACTGTTTGGCATCTTGTCTAGGTTCTTAAAGTGATTCAGCCACTCTTAGTCTGATACCTCGTTACCTACATCTAACTTTTCAGGTTTTAAGTTCCAAAAGGCACTTGGACGTCCGTCTCTCAAGAAAGAGAGTTGGTTAAGAATTTGTTGGTGAAAATCTCTTTTTTTCTTTTTTAACAATTTCTTATATTCTTTTTTACTTTGGAAGAGTCTACCTCTTATATCAGAATTAAACGGGTTTTTTTCAAGTAGTGAGGCCATATTTTTCAGTTCACGTTTCGTTGTTATGCAAGATTTGTCGAACCATTTCTTGTTTTGTCGTTTTATAATATTCTTTAAATGAAGCGACTGTTCGCCTGCCTCTCTCAGAATAGAACTAAATTCAGACACTTGTTCAATTTCTGTGGCCGTGTTAGTGTAGCCTGGACCATTAAAAGAAAGAGTCCGTAGTCTTTTGACAAAGCCGGGCTGGCTAAGGGAATGGATGAATTTTTCGGCAGACTTTTCATTCCAATGGAATTGTTTTAGGAGAGCCATAGAATTTGAGCTTTTTTGTTTTGCTTGATTGGGGTGTTTTGTTGAATTTGAATAGATCAGGGTCGAAATCATGCAGTAGTCTGAGAATACTGTTAATGCACGGAAAGACAAAATTTGTGAGACTAAGGGCTGACTGCAGATCATGTAGTCGACAGTGCTGCTGCCGCGTGGTTGATGACATGTAAATTTACCTTGTAAATCGCCAACTACCCTTCCGTTTAGTACTCTAAGGTTTGCTTGGATGCAGAGATTAGCGATGTGTCTACCGAATTTATTTGGTGGGGCTTTATCTACGCGTTGTCTATCTGTGGAATAAGGAAAGGTATTTACATCGCTGTCTTCAGAGATGTTATCGTCTACATAATCGCGTGGATTTACAAGACGCGCATTTAAGACACCACCAAGTAAGATAAATCGTTGCGAACTGTACTTAGATGTTTCGTTTTCTAGTATTTCTAAAGTGTGGTTCTCTGAGTATTTATGAGTAGTCGACGCACTGGGCCTAATGTAAGTCGAACAAATGAACAGATCTTTTGATAGACCTAGCAATTGTCTGTATAGCAATTGTACCCACAGAACATCTGTTGATTTGGACTGTACTTTCTTTATGTAGTTTTTGTATTCATTTTTGTAGAAGATTATCCCTCCAGATGAGCGCTTCGCACGCTTGTTCTTTTGTCTGTGCTGGTGAAAGAACTATAATTAGTGATGTTAATTTTTGTATTGTTAGTACTTCAGGTCTCCAGGAGCGAGAAGAAGTCGAATTTGTTTACATAAGATACAAAGTCTAAATCCTCTAATTTGGGTCCTAACCCATGCACGTTCCAAACTCCAAAGCTTTTGTTTCCGGTGCTTGGAATTATTTTCATCCTGTTGACAAATACTAAGAAAAAGAGAAATTGTGTCTTTACCTCACGAAACCACAATACGTTACTAAACTACAATACGTGTACCTGACAGGGTTTTAGCAATTCAGTGTTCAAGAGGAAAGAAAATCTTGAATAATAAAACTACGTGTTTTGGCTACAGTGTATATCCAATTTTCAAATTAAGATATCATTGAGAAACAGACTACAACGCTAACTGACGTATCATACTTTTAGGTGATTGTAGGTTGGTAAACTATTTTAGCATTTAACGTTGTACCGTACTGTACATTCGAGCTAATCAGCTATGTTATGAACAGAGTTCAATACTATATAAATCCTACCACATACATCGGTGGCCACATCATACTAGGGTGCCATGGCCAGGGTGGTGGGTTCATCCGTGTTGGTTGACGGGGCTGGTTTAAAAGTCTCGGGCTTGTAGACGGGAATCCCCACGGTGCGGCGGGAGAATGGACCATGGGCGGGCCCAGGGACCGGGTGGTGGAGGCTGACTCCAAGCTTAAGGTCGTCCTGCAGGGCTCTTGAACTCTTCCTCGGGCGCAGGTGCGGTGTGTTCCCTTCCATGTGTAGGCGGGCGGCTAGGCGCAGGGGGACTCGGGTTCCGTTGACCATGACTCGATCCCGGAGAGGCGTCAGCGGGTGTGACTGAGGGCTGCCCCCGAGTTAACTGGCGCTGTATGGGCGGTGAGCGCAAAGGGGTTTGGAGGCGGGGAGGTGGCTGGTAGGGCCTACCTGCATGCTGGCGCGCTGATTACAGCGTCTCTGTGCGAGCGATTCGGTGATGCGTTCCTGGCAGGTTGGTCACCACCGGCAGGCTGGTTCCTTCGGCCCATGTACTGACCCAGACCTATGAGAGGGAAACTGTTCTCTTTATGTTGACTGCCAGTACGCGAATACCGTATCTGTTAACATAGTATCCGTCAGCATTGTATAGCGATTTCTGGATTGTTCGTGAGTTGGAGAAGTTGAGTTGTTAGTTGTATGAACGTAGGTTGTTTCGTCCGAGACGACTTTCAGGAATGAGTTCACGTCATCACCTATGTCTTGGAGATTAGGGTTATCCCGCCGTAGTATGGAAGACATGGCAATGCTAGTGCGCGGGTACTTGTCGTGGGTTGTCTCAATGAGTCCGCGAAAGCCCTCTGCCACTGTAGCTTACTGTAATTCCTAAATTTTGCCACGGTAAATATGTTCGTCATGTATGTTCGTCACTTCTGTACCACAAACTTTATCATTAATTACCGTTAACAAATAATTCTCCGACTTTCTTTTTTACGCACCTCAACTGTTATTTCCAAGTTTATAATCTCCAAATTTGAAAATGCCCGCCTTGTTTTATTCACCCTATCGCTTTAAATTTAGAGTCTGTGGAGGATATTATCATAAAATTCATCACTTGCAGTTGTCTATCTGTGAGCGTTTCATGTTCCAACAATTCAAGAAGGCGCGCGCTGTGGCGATCCTGTGAAGACATGGCGACAACGCCTTTATGACTCATGCCTACATGTACGTGGTTTGAATACATAAATACGTGTCCAGGACATAAACAGTCTATGTTGGAGTTGCCATTCAACGTCTGTTCTTTTTTTGTAGTCTGAAATAGTGCGTGGGCACAAAATTAACGTCACGCAACAATGTCTTTTCTAAGAGTTTCCGTGCGTTTACCCAAAACATGTCTCATTCGATTCAGACAAAAACTGTATTATGAAATGCTTTGAGAGGCAAATACACCAATATTTTATCAAGTTACTTGTCAGAAAAACCCGTCCACAAACGAAACGGATGAGAAAAGCTACGTAGGTCAATAAGCTTGTGGGGTCGTGTGCCGTAGCGGTAGCGACGTCGGCTCGGAACCAAAGGACCCGGGTTCGAACCCCACCTTGTCACCTTAGAAAAGGCACTTAACACGACTTTTCTCACATCACTCAGGTATAAATGAGTACCTAGCTTTCGTTAGGGACGTCCATCGGACAGGACGTTAAACGGGGGTCCCGTGTTTGGGAGAGCCACACCCCACGCACGTTAAAAAAACCACCGCACTTATCGAAAAGAGTTGGGGACACTTCCCGGTGTGAGTGGCTTCAACCTTGCAATACGGTCTTACGCAGCTTGTACTTACAAATACAAAGCTGGTGTGTTACGCCTAAAAGCGGTTTACCGGTTATGCGAAACAAACAAAGCTAGACATTTTCTACATCATTTGTTTTTATATTACTTATGCTAAGGTCACAATTCCCTTACGGGGCCCGGCCGGGCAGCTTTTGGGAACGAAATATACGATATAAAAGACAACAAAACACAGAAAAGTTGTTAATAACAATCGTGGGCCCTATTTCTGTATATTCTTGATATGAATAGTTAATTTTTCGTTCATACAAACAGCCCGACCGGGCCCCGCGGCCGGTTTGGAAATGTGACCTAAGCATTAACCGGTGCCGGTGCGTGTTATAAGACCCCAACTATGCTAAAGGCACAAGGTAGATGCATGCACCCAAGTCGATGAAAACTGGGCAAAATCCTGGAATGTATCTCACGCCGCACAGCCTCCAGCATGTCAACAATTATTCATCAACAGATACTGATGCATACGTCGATGAAGGTTAGACATCCAGGTAATACGATACGCCAAAAAACAGTTACTCAAGCAACTGGATATGATTTTGAAAACGTCAGACGTTTCAGCTAGTATCCACTAGCTTTCGTCAGTGACTGAGA
>NW_017803948.1:28025-39198 GCF_001625305.1 Branchiostoma belcheri | reverse complement strand
AATTTTTGTATTGTTAGTACTTCAGGTCTCCAGGAGCGAGAAGATGTCGAATTTGTTTACATAAGATACAAAGTCTAAATCCTCTAATTTGGGTCCTAACCCATGCACGTTCCAAACTCCAAAGCTTTTGTTTCCGGTGCCTGGAATTATTTTCATCCTGTTGACAAATACTAAGAAAAAGAGAAATTGTGTCTTTACCTCACGAAACCACAATACGTTACTAAACTACAATACGTGTACCTGACAGGGTTTAAGCAATTTAGTGTTCAAAAAAAGAGGAAAGAAAATCTTGGACAATAAAACTACGTGTTTTGGCTACAGTGTATGTCCAATTTTCAAATTAAGATATCATTGAGAAAAAGACTACAATGCTAACTGACGTATCATACTTGTAGGTGATTGTATTTTGGTAAACTACTAGTATTTAACGTTGTACCGTACTGTACATTCGAGCTAATCAGCTATGTTATCCGGTCTTACGCAGCTTGTACTTACAAATACAAAGCTGGTGTGTTACGCCTAAAAGCGGTTTACCGGTTATGCGAAACAAACAAAGCTATACATTTTCTACATCATTTGTTTTTATATTACTTATGCTAAGGTCACAATTCCCACAGCTTTTGGGAACGAAATATACGATATAAAAGACAACAAAACACAGAAAAGTTGTTAATAACAATCGTGGGCCCTATTTCTGTATATTCTTGATATGAATAGTTAATTTTTCGTTCATACAAACAGCCCGACCGGGCCCCGCGGCCGGTTTGGAAATGTGACCTAAGCATTAACCGGTGCCGGTGCGTGTTATAAGACCCCAACTATGCTAAAGGCATAAGGTCGATGTATGCACCCAAGTCGATGAAAACTGGGCAAAATCCCGGAATGTATTTTACGCCGCACAGCCTCCAGCAATGTCAAAAATTATTCATCAACAGATACTGATGCATGTTTCGGCTTTTTTGCGACCCACTGAGTCAGTAATCAGTAGTTGACAAACCTCCAACCTTATCAACATGCCTCGGGTTCTGTGACACACTGCTAGTAATAAAAGCATGCCTATCTTATAAAACAACAACTTCATGACATATTTAAGTGTAAACTTAATAATATCTGCTTTTATCCGTCTTTTGTTATATATCTCGATAAGTTTGTGTACAAACCCACAAGTAAGTATATCCCCTACCTGTGGTAAACATCAGCCCGCAGATGATCGTAGCCGTGAAAAGTCGTGCCGCCATCACGCCGCGTCCGGGCGGGCGGACGGTCTGTTGGTGTCCGCTGATCGTGCTGAGGAGACCGTCCCGTCTGATGTTACAGAAATGTAGAGAGGCTTACTGTACACAGTTGGTCTTCTTGCAAGTCAAGTCACGTGAACAGGAATTTTAAGAGTCAAATTGTTCCGAAAACGAAGGCCAAAAAGAGTACAGGAAACTGCCCCGACTAGGTCGTACTTTGGTGATATATATATGCAAAATGTTTTTCCAAATATGCGGTACAATGGCATAGCAACATCAAAGGTCCTGTAATTATGTTCAAAAATAGCTTTGTTGTTAAGCTAAATATTATGAACAATGACGTAGAATACAACCCACACGCCTACTGGAACTCAACATGAATACAGTAAATGCGAGTAATATTTGCTTTCTTATGTTTTTATATTTCATACCAATAATTTTGGGGTGACTTGGTGATATCAGGTGCAGAGAAAAGAAAGTCGGAGAATTATTTGTTGACGGTAATGATCAAGTTCGCGGTACAGAAGTGACGAACATACATAATGAACGTATTTTAATACCGTGACAAAATCAGGAAAAAAAGTAATCAACATCGAGATATTCTCGTCACACCTGTGTTACTCACCTGGAAAAACGCTCTCATTATTCCGGTGTAAGACTGCCTATTGTCATCAACACGCAATGACATGAATATTTAAAAACGCATCACCTACCTTAAAGTTCTGCCAGTATCCTGTGTTGTTCGAATTCCTTGTCACCATAGTGATAGACCGAAAAACATGACCTGAACGAGGAGGAAATTTCAAACATTACTTACCTTACTTTCTTCCCATCGCTCGGTTCCGTCTCCCACAGTGAGACCGCCATCTGTATCCGTCAAATATTTGATACTTTTCTAGTTTTGACCTTGTTTGTCTTTGTTCTCGTCAGAGACCCCTCAACTCCGCTCAGAGCCGTACATTGTTCGCTAGTATTTTCCAAATTCGCACGCTTCACTCTAAGGGACTGTACGATATTTATCGGGGGAGGGCCCATCAAAAAATTTCCCCTGACCCTCCTCCTGGCTTAAAATTTTCCCCTGACCCTCCCCCGGCACTGACATTGAAAATGGTAAAAACGACGGTTGAAAGGACAACATAAAGCATTTTCATTGTCATTACAGCACGCGATTTGTGTGCCCCACAGAAGCAGTAACGTGTCCACCTCCTGTGCACGTTCGAGTGAGCAGGATTGACATGAGAAAGGACCCGTAGTATTCATATTCATGTTTCAAACATGTGTACACAGAATATTTATCACAAAATGACCAACTATTAAAGCATATAGCCCAGATGCACAGTTCATTTAACGTTCATTGTGAAGATGATATCTGCTTCGCTAGAAATGTGCCGACTTTTTGGACAAGGTACTTGGGGCTGCAAGTGTCCGTGTTTTTAACCCATGGAAAAACTGGAGATTCACAAGTAGGCCTTGCAGAGGAAAAGAACGTTTTTAAGCAGGATTTTTGCCCTATACATTTTGGGCTCTACAACTTTTGCCATTTTCCTAAGTTCCTGAGTGCGTCCAACTATTTTTGGCCGAAGGGGGGTAGGCGAGCGCCGAAGGCTCGACCGCTCGCAATCTGGGAGTCCTGGAATTTTTTTATTTTTATACGTCAAATAACGGAATTTTCCTCATTTTGAGAGTCAAAGTGAGAGTGTTTGTCGGTCTCTCCTTTTACCGCCGCTGCAGTTTTCAACTTAGGGACAGCAAATAATTCTTATGGATGACATCAGCGCGCGCATTGATTTTCGCCTGATTTAAAAAAAAACAAAAAAAAAAAAAAACAAGAATTTCATGTTGCCCTCTGACAGGCCGAAGATGGGTAAAAATGGCATGTCTTACAATGTCGGAACGTGTATGGAAGATACATATGAAGAGGGGAAACAAGACAAGGCTGTGATTCCTTGTTTTGTCTTTATTTTGATGCAGTGATGTATTTCATTCCTTTAATATGTACCCACTCTATCAAAACCATTTGTACAATGATTGAAAACATTTGTTTTTCAAATTTGTTTCAGTGACAAATGGATGTTGTAATAGTTGGCAGTGACATTAGCACAGTATAGGTATAATTTCTTGTCAGAATTCGAAAATGTAGGAATCGTTTTTTGCCCGCCTTGTTTTGTTTTCGCCCTATCGCATTGGATTTCGAGTCTGCGGAGGATGTCATTCATAAAATTGAGTTGCTGTGACCTTATTTTTACACAACACAGAGGAAAATACTCATATTCACCTGAGTTACAACAAGTATGATGTTTTAAAAAAACACAGGCGACGCGTGCGTTTACCCTATCTGTTCTTGACAAATCGGTCTTTTCATATATATATACGTACACATGTTAACGCTATGGATACATTTTCTATGTAATTATTGTTTGTTTACATTGAGCCGCCGGAACATTAATGTAACTGGCGTGCGATAAATTCTTAGTCAAAATCAGCAAAGGCAAGTAAAAAGCTTGTGCAGCACCATAAACTCAGCACATATACAGCGAAACTTCTATAACATGATTATGGATTTATTTTGCGGGGTGCATTACACTCTAAAAAGACAATAACCTAATTCTTAGTGTATTTGCGACTCCACTTTCTTGATAGAAGACAACATATTTGAAATATCAATAAAGACAATCATTAATATTCTGTGTGCAAAAAGCCACAGTTTGCCCGAAAAGGTGCCTTTTGCATGCATGGTAA
Source organism: Branchiostoma belcheri (assembly GCF_001625305.1). Taxonomy (NCBI): domain Eukaryota; kingdom Metazoa; phylum Chordata; class Leptocardii; order Amphioxiformes; family Branchiostomatidae; genus Branchiostoma; species Branchiostoma belcheri. The sequence continues at coordinate 35,224 of NW_017803948.1, read as the reverse complement.
CATAGCCATAGGCATTTCCTGCTTGGTCTGATGACCACAAGGCCGGAGGCTACCTCAAAACCAATTCCCTAGGGAATGCATTCGTGCAATTTTTGAAATTCTTTCAAAGCGACCGTAGTACTTACACAAATGCCTCCGCCCCTGAGGCATCGCCAAAAAAACATAAAAACACCTTCTGTCAGGTGACTCAACCTCAGGTGACTCAACCTCACAGTCACACAGACAAACATACATACATACACACCTTCTGTCAGGTGGATCAACCTCACAGTCACCAAGACAAACATACATACATACACACACAGGTGGAAAATGTGCTGAATTTGCCCTTTTTTGTCTTGTATTTTATCTCCTCTTCTCCAAACAAAAACTAAGTATCAGACACCCTACTTCAAGTACTGTTGACAAAGAAACCGGTCAGACTTCTTTGATGGCAAGACAACAACGGGCTTTTCCTCTAGCCCCTCCTTCCTCGGCAAAATCATGAACATGCAAATATTTGATCGGCATGAAGCCACTCTCTCATTGGTCGAACCGCAAATTGTCAAGTTACCATTGGTTGAAGTTGAACTGATAATTGTTATTGACAACTCGACAACTTGAGGAGATGTCTGATGTGCCGTGCCTTTAGAACTGGTCATTTCCTCGGAGGCTACTGAAGATGGAGGGACGTCTGACTCTCTTTGCGCTTCTTATCGTCTTTGGTGAGTAGTTTTTCATTTTTGTGAGATAAAATAAGTTATCTACTAAATACATGTAGTAAAGAAATTATTCACTCTCGACTATAGGTTGTGGTTTTTTTAATATGAGGGGGTCCGTTTTGACTAGGTAAATGCGCACCAAAGTGAGTCCAAACACACGGACGTATTGGTTCATAAAAAAGATGAAATACTGCAAGATCTTAGTTTGAGATGATTGTGTGCCACAATATTTTTTCTATTTCAACATTTATAAACAAGAAATGGCGACGGCACACTCAATATATTTTTTAACTTTATTTTTATGCCACCACCAAATCAACTGAACAGACAACTGATAACTGACATGCTCATAAGTAAAGTGAGGAAATTTAGATACAGTAATTTGCAACAATTAACCCAAAGGAATGAATCTTGTAGCCTGGGTGCCATCCTTAAGTGGAAAAACCAGTCGAGTGACCAGGTTTAAACACTTATTTATCATTGCTCCAGGCAACAGCTCTTTGTTCCAAGTGTCGGCGCAGACTACATCACCATACATCACAATAAGGCTATTTTTCAATCAAATGCCAATGTTTCTTAAATGTTTTAGATGTACATTATTACCTCCGGGGAAGGAGATATCCTTCCGCGGGAAGGTTTTACTATCGTGCGAACCATTTCTGTCAGCAGCTGTTTCTCGCGATCGGCTGGACGGATTTCTCTGGGGTTCGGTATACGTATTGCTATTGGGCTGCAGATGATGCAGAGCGTTTTCTTTTAATTGCATATGTGTTTTTGGGCGTCGAAATAAAAGATGTTGAAGTGCTTCGGACACCCCCGCGGTCCTGAAAATGGTATTCCTAATTGATTTCCCTGTTGTTAAGAATTGGGGCGAGGGCACTGCTGGGTCTAACCATTCAAAAAGGGGTCAAACAGAGGGGTGTCTGGTTCCGATAAAAATTTTGGGTGACTGCGCGGCAATGACGGCGCGGGATGACGGCGGGGGTTAATGGCGCGGGTGACGGTGCAGGCTGTCAGACACGTTAATCAACAGTCCATACCGAACCAACAGTCAGTAGCCATCAAACACATACAAACATATTACGCAAATTACTTTCATACTACACACAAACAAATAACCTAAACCAATGAAACACAAAAAAACCCGGAGGTTTGAAATCTACGATTTCCCTTGTTCTCCATCTGCGGATTCTATTAAGTTACGAACATTGAAGTGCAGCCTTGTGTCACCAGGTGATCTCAATCTTGAAATGATTTAACATTACAGCCTTACAGGGTCCTCACAATCACTTATATAACTGACAGAACATTTTCCATGTTGGTAACAGGTGTTACAGTTTCGGTCATTTACTTCCTATGTTACAGTAACTTGTAGTAATTTACCCATCAATCTTGCCCAGGTCGTACCTTTACTACCATAATCTTGGCTATTGTGGCCCTCGGAGAGATCGCCCTGTGGTGTTCATTCCCTGAATGAGGACTACATATTAAGCTACAGATAATAAGGTATAATTGACAGACAGAGAAATAGCGCTGTCAAATAGCACTATCAAATAGGCCCTAAAACGTTTTTATTGCCTGTGCCTTGCAGGAGGTTCATCACAAGCGACCGCTGGACAAGATATTAGAAGTAAGTGCTTGATACAAATCCTTTTTATCGCCTACAAGTAAACTATGTGTTCACCCCTGTCGTACATGTACATTAGAACATTCAAGAAAACAAATCATTGTATGATGGTGAAGACAGACCTTAATGTTTAAGAAAGCACACGAACACCTATCTAGATTTTCAGAGGGGCATGTTGCATACATGCATAGGTACCTGTAATTCAGTGATAATCTTTAATATTCGCGAACTGTTACTGAAAGAATATGTAAGTGCACTATTGACGGTAATTGCCATTTTTTCTTCATTTAGCCTTTGTCAATACAGGAAGTTCACAACCCAAGACACAAGCGCAACCAGGAAAATGTTGTAAGTGCCCAATACTAATTCTAACATACAGTTGCATTTATTTAAAAAAAACTAAATCATAGCATAGACACCATCTGACATTCGTCTGGTGTTCTGAAGTGCTTCTGTTTTAATCACAGAAACATACGTTCAGTAGATGAATGCAGAAGATTCTCATTGGTTCTTGTGACATTTCCAGCAGGAAGCACTACCAACCTGGCCCTGAACCGCCCGGCGACCCAGTCTAGTACTGACTTTAGAGGAGCTCCCGGACGGGCTGTAGACGGGAACCGTAACGCCATCTATGCCAAAAAGTCTTGTTCTCACACGGCAATGGAGCGGGATCCATGGTGGCGAGTCGACCTGGGCAGCAGCCAGTGTGTGGATCGGGTGGTCGTCGTTAAGCGACAGCGCATCGGCGGTCATTGGCTGGAAGGCTTCCAGGTTGTCTTTTCATTTCTGTCTGATGTCTGATCCTTAAAACTACAGTCATCGCATAACAGATACATGGACACAGTCATAGATTAAAATGAGCTTGGAAACTTATACAAAATTTGTTTCTAGGTTTACGTTGGCGACAACCCGAACGTGGTGGAAAACCCTACCTGTGGCGGAAAGCAGTCTGTTGCTGGGAAAGATGTCATCACGGTTGACTGTGGCGGACTGACGGGCCGATATGTGGGGATAGCTCTGCCCGACAAGAAACAGTACCTCATCCTGTGTGAGGTGGAAGTTTATGGAGGTACGGTTGGCTGAAATTCTTCAGAATCTATGGAATGGTCGTCACATTGCTAATCGTGTATGTCGTATGCGTACCTTACCAAAAGTTAAGAACATGTGACACTGACCTTACATGTATGTCTTCTACCGAAAAAAAATTAAGGGATTTTATACTGTGATCAGGATCCCTGTTGGACACAATCTTTGACCATTTACAGAACCCAAATGTCTCCCTTAAAGGAGAAAACATTATTCTCTATTCTCGATGTGTTCCAGGAATGTCACCAACTGAAGTCAGCAGGCCAACGCTGAAATATGGCCAATGTGGTAAGTGCCTAAATCAATTAAATTTAACAGCTTTTCATGTGTATAGTCCAAAGCAAAATGTGTAGCTAGTAGTATCTCAGTACCAAAAAAAAATCAATTTATAGCAAAACACGTAACCATTAGTTAAATTATCCATATTGTAAGAAACAAGCCCCTTAAGATATGATTTAAATCTTGTTTTTAATTCAACTGTCTCATTTCAGCATGGTTTAGTTTCAGTACTAGTCAGTTCTTTTAACCATTTCAGATGAGTAAGATTAAAAGAAGCCCTTGGTCTAACATTATGGACAAATGATGCTTGCATTGGACAGTAAAAGGCAAAACTTTTAATTCATATCATGTACTTAAAGTTATTGTTGACGGTTTCGTTCTACATTTCCAGCTGAAGGCACTACTAACCTGGCCTTTGAACCGTCCGGCGACCCAGTCTAGTACTGACTTTAAAGGAGCTCCCGGACGGGCTGTAGACGGGAACCGTAACGCCATCTATGCCAAAAAGTCTTGTTCTCACACGGCAATGGAGCGGGATCCATGGTGGCGAGTCGACCTGGGCAGCAGCCAGTGTGTGGATCGGGTGGTCGTCGTTAAGCGACAGCACATCGGCGGTCATTGGCTGGAAGGCTTCCAGGTTGTCTTTTCATTTCTGTCTGATGTCTGATACTTAAAACAGTCATCGCATAACAGGTGCATAAACACACTCAGTCATAGATTAAAATGAGCTTGGAAACTTATACAAAATTTGCTTCTAGGTTTACGTTGGCGACAACCCGAACGTGGTGGAAAACCCTACCTGTGGCGGAAAGCAGTCTGTTGCTGGGAAAGACGTCATCACGGTTGACTGTGGCGGACTGACGGGCCGATATGTGGGGATAGCTCTGCCGGACAAGAAACAGTACCTCATCCTGTGTGAGGTGGAGGTGTATGGAGGTACGGTTATGTGGATTTCAAAATAAAATGATGGTTCCTATCGAATGTATTCTACGTCACCAGCATTTCTGTCATCTTGATCCTATGGTATTCTTTTTGTCTTGTTTACAAATTTTAAACCGCCTACCAAGAGACAAACGATTTTGTTTAATATATCCTATAAATCATGTTTCTATTAAATCCGAAGGCCTGCATGGGCCTTAAAATCAAATCTTGGCAGGAAGAAATCCGAGGTATACTGCAAACCCCGGGGGGTTGCAGTATACTTTGCAATGCTTCTAAGATGTCCTAAAATTAACAGTAATCTTGTATTTTTTAACTTTCCAGGTGTGACAATGAAACCACAAAAGGCCGAACTGATAGGTAGGCCTTTATACTTGATCTTAATGTATTCAGGGTGTGATAAATAAAGATTTGCAATTTTTTGAAAACAGTGTCAGAGGAGATACACTGAATCGGCGAAATTTAGCTTGCAATGTTTCTATTTTGTCCTTAAACAAACAGTAACCCTTTTTTTGTAATTTTGACAGGTTCAGTGAAAGCTCAAGACGCCGGATCGACAAGTAAGGCCGTTACTCACGTGAATATAGTTTGTACTCACGTGACTATAGTTTAGTGTCCGCCATGGCGGTGGGTTAATAACGGTCAATCAATAACATGAAATGTCTAAGGAGGACGTTAAAACAATGGCAATGCTTGATTAAAAACAGTAGGAGCTTCCACATACAAATAGATAATGATGTTTTCGTTAATTTTGCAGGCTCTGGTCTGAAACTTCAAGCACCAAAACCGAAAGGTAGGTTTTTAATTCTTGTTTTGCGTAGATTGCGATGATTAGCTGCACAAGGAATTCAGTCAACTCATGTCGTTCAGAAATGACCACACAATAGGAAAGCTATGTGAATTCATCAACAGTCACTTTGAAAAGAAACTCAAGACTTAGATTAGATATATCATACTTTCTAAAAGTTATTGAAACGTGTACATCCTTCTTTTATTGTATTACATGTACTATATGATACCCAGTATCCATACACATGCAACACCATACTCGTTTGTACGCATTTAGGCACATGGGCATGAATATAAAAACAAGACTGGCAATGAGAGCATACATTGCCATGGCGTCGGTGGTTGCTGTTAGGGTTATTGTTCGCATGGTACTGCCATCATTTCATGATTTTGAGGAAGACTTGGTACCCTCTCCTCCCCTCAGTATATAGAGAAACCAGCCCCGGGGTCACAGAAATTAAGGCATCCGGGCCAGAGAGGTTCTCCCCATGGGTCTTCCCAAAGGTTTTCAGGAATGTAGGCATAGATGTGAGTCAGAGACATGCCTGTGGACATTCCATTCCTGTGAACAAAATGCCTGTACGATTCCTAGAATTCTTGCGAACTGCACACAATACTGTACCATTAGGCTCCTCCCTGAGACGTCACCAAAAAATTTGGTTAATAAAACGTTACGATCACACCCATAGCTTACGCGCCTCCACGCGCACCTCAAGCGCCGAAGCCGAAGGTTGTCCAGACGACCGGCCAGGAGAAACCAGGCGCCGGGCACGGAGTGGTCATCACGATCGGACGGGGCAGCTCCGGAGGAAGCTCTGGTGGGTAGATGGAATGCGCGAATGTGTTTCAGATACCATCTGATATTATGTGTCATCAGTACAATAAATAAAAATCCGTTCTCTTTCATATGTTAATAAATTTGAATCTCCTCGCCATTCTCAGTTGATAAACTCCACTCATAAAAGATTTTCGATGGTATATTGGCTTATTTTGCAATACGTGATATTTGACCATGAAATATGGAACGTAATGCAGAGGTCCTATGTTGGAGAAAATCACGTTGTTGAAGAATCTCACAGGCTAAGTTGGCATTTTAACTTTCCATCGTTTTGTCACAAACGAAATTTAGAAAGAACTGTAGTTGTACTGAATATTAATACCTGTGTACAAAGGATTATGAATATGATTTTTGGGACCATATGGATGACGTCATCACATTTTATTGCCCCAAATACAATTTAAAGTTATAATGCAGCACTTTGGGACAAATAACTGCAATAAAAGTATGATTTTCATGTGCATAATGGTTAAAGGTTCAAATGTACGTTTGCACAAATTGATATCTACTAATTACTTGTAGTCATCAGAGAATACCCTAATAGCCTAAAAGCTAGTTATTCTCTAATAGCTGCGGGTAATTAGTAGATATCGATTTGTGCAAACTAGCCAGTGAGGAAACCTTAAAGAAAGATACAAGTAGGCGTGGAGTTGAAAGTTGGCGTGACGACCACAGTAGCTTCAAATCTCTTTTTAATTGTTTGTAACTGTTGAAAATCGTATGTTGATACCCTTTTTTTTGTTTCAGGATCTGCCGGGGATGGAGCAATTAACATCATTAACAACCAGATCTCCGTATACAGCAGCGGTGGTGGGTGTCAATGCAAAACGGCCAGATGTGGTAAGGATAATTATTGTGTGTGTGTGTGTGTGTGTGTGTGTTTGTTTGTTTGTGTGTGTGTGTTTGTGTGTGTTTGTGTGTGTGAGTGTTTGTGTGTGTG
>NW_017803948.1:0-26925 GCF_001625305.1 Branchiostoma belcheri | reverse complement strand
TGTGTATGTGTGTGTGTGTGTGTATGTGTGAGTGTGTGTGTGTGTGTGTGTGTGTGCGTGTGAGTGAGTGTGTGTGTGGCTGTGTGTGTATGTGTATGTGTGAGTTTGTGTGTGTGTGAGTGAGTGTGCATGTGAGTGTGTGTGTGTGTGTGTATGTGCGCGTGTGTGTGTGTATGTGTGTGAGTATGTGTGTGTGTGTGTGTGTGAGTGTGTATGTGAGTGTGTGTATGTGTGTGTGTGTATGTGTGAGTGTGTGTGTGTGTGTGTATGTGTATGTGTGACTTTGTGTGTGTGAGTGAGTGTGTATGTGATTTGTGTGTGTTTGTGTGTGTGTGTGTGACTCTGTGTGTGTTTGTGTGTGTGTTTGCGTGTGTGTGTGTTTGTATGTGTGTGTTTGTTTGTGTGTGTGTGTTGTTGTGTGCGCACGTCTGTGTCACAGTGTGTATCTGCGTTTGTGCGTGTTTGGTGTGCTGTGCATGTGTGTGTGCGTTTGTATTTCAATGCGTTAAAGTGGAAGAAAAGGGGAAGATTTTGTAACCGCAGATTGACCATAAGGTCAAGTTGGTAGTAAAAATGGTCTCTTTGCAGGCTGGGAGAAAGTGATTTCACCGGTACTTTATATACTTCGGGTACATCCAATTGGCGATTGTCACAACTCATCTGTACGGCTCCTGTCCTAAATACGTTAAAAGTATCTCAGTACTTCTCTTTAGTTTAATGCCAAAAAGGTTCACCAAAACTCCAAAATCCCTGATTCATTGTTTACATTTTCGAGAAATTCTCCACTTGAGATTCAAACGAAAAGCATTGTTTATGCTTTTAATGCACCAGGCGACTATCTTATTTGGAAGTTGGAAAGAGCTCTTCCTTTCGGTAGGCCTATTTTTTTAAAAACCTATTTTTTTCCCACTGGCAGTGGTATGTTTAATATGCTATTTTGTTACTAAAAGCTTCCTTATATCTATTCCAGCCTGCCCAGTTAAGAAGGGAACAGATCCGTCCACTGCTTCAAAGCCGGCTGACCTGACTGAGATTCTTAAGCAACGTCTGCGGGGCTCCGTAGAGCGGATTGGGGATAGCACCTCCAACGTACAGGAGCAATACACTGTGGAGACCGTCTCTGAGCCATTTGTGAGTGAGGTGTCTGAAGAAAGAGTCGTCCTTCAGTCAGGTAAGGCTCACTGGCGCCTTCTTATCAAAGTAGAGTATGTTTGTGCAACAAAAAGTACGTATACACTGACGTTTATATGGTAAAATTATAAACTAGAATATAGAAATAAAAGCGATATGAATGAAATCACAGACATAGTCCTTCTTCAGCCAGGTAAGACTCACAGGCGCTGTTATCAAAGAAGATGCAACAAAAGTACAATGACGTTCATATGGTCAACTAAGAACTAAAATATAGAAATAAAAAGCTATATGAAATCTATGGCACAGAATTATAGTAATCATACTGCTTTAGCAAACGTGTCAGAGATGGTATCGGAATGTTCAGTAAATGTCCAGCCTTAATCTTAGCAAGCAGCGTTGCTTTTAGCCTGACTAAATCGCGCTCCTGGCGGCCGCCGCCCTAGGTTACCGCCCCCCAAAAGCTTGATGTCAAGCACGCGTAAAGCTGGCGGACTGTCGACGGCCCTGGTCCGCCATATATGGTTAATGAGATGCAAACGTCACAAACGGCCCTCAGACGGTGCGGCACCCAACAGAGATGGTTGCTATGGGCCTGTCGGTCGCTACCCAGTGATGGAAGTCGGCGCGCCTTTCATGTCCCAAAAAGTTTGGCCACCCGCTCGCGAGTCGAATCTGTTTCTATTTTCCAAAGTTTCTGGAACATCCTCGTGGGAAATGGGAGTTACACCGAAAAAAAAAAGAATCTCATCCACGGATTTGTATTTACGTCACGATTTTCACTCGGCTATGTCCACATTTCGCATCTCTGATTTATAGTTGTAGCGTCCGCTTCCGGCAGCGCCGGCGGTATTGAAGATTTGACCGAGCTGACGCGCGTGTAAACAACTTTGTTCGATATAAGCGCTAAAATGCTATTTTCCACAACCACACATCGATATTCTAGTGAAGAAATGCCTAGTTTCAAGAATCAGTCGGGAAATTATATACTTCTATGCGGATTTTTAGCGATTTTCGCGTCATTTTGTCGTCGCTGAACCCGGAAGTGTGGACCTCGCCCTCGGCGTGAGTTTTCTTTTACCCACAAAGTATTAATTTCTAGCGTATTTTACCCTGCGTTTTACCGATCAAAACAATAAACAACTCCCGCTTAGGAGAACCCAGTAACATTTTAGATTCCAGCAATTAAGTATCGACAATTTGACAGGAGTCAACAGCGTGGCACAAGAATCACAGTCGTCAACCCGCCGTTTTCGTTTGCTCTGCACTGTTTCACGATCTCGGTCTTCTCATAGCCGGTAGGAAGACACGCAAACACGTCGTTTCTGTGTTTAACGAAACATTTTATCGTCTTTTCCCGAAGCGGCTCTAGGGGCCAGGGACTCCCAAAGCCGTCACACACACCGACTCCAGAATGCACAGAAACTCGGTTTGGGGCTAGTCGCAGCCATTATTTCTGAGAAATTCCCACCCGCAGTCGATCAAATTTCTCGTCCCCGCCCGGTACTCCGCCCCACTCCGGCTGCCTGGCGCCAACCACGTGATGGCCCAGTCGGTTCCCACATTAATTCCTAATACCGGCTTCCTATTGGTGACTCCAGGAAAGGGAACGGGCCGCCCGGCTTACAGCTATTCTGCCACAAGCTCTTGGGGTGGGGGTCATTAACCTCAGGCCGAGAGCTTGTATACACAGGCTACGTTGCTTTGTGGTAATAGTTGACAAAACTGATTGACAATGTGTCTAATTCCTTTGTTGTTGTTTTCACCCCACAGAAACACGCGAAACACAAGGTGACCTCGAGGATCAGCTAGCTGACAACATGGCTGTTTCTGATGACGACACGGCTGTTTCTGATGACGACACGGCTGTTTCTGATGACGACATGGCTGTTTCTGATGACGTCACGGCTGTTTCTGACGACGAGTCGACAGCCCAGGCTACGGAGGAGCTCGAGGCGGTGGGCAGCAAGCTGAACACACTGCGCGAGTTGCTGAACCTCGCTTAGATGCGACATCTAACGACATAATGTAGAACTGCAGATTGAAACTTATTCATTTGGTCTTTAAACATGTTCATCGATATCGGCTAAGCAGCGACATCCAACGACATGATGTAGTACTGTAGATCTAGACTTCCATCAGTTTTCAAGCATGTCGTTTGGTGACAAAATAGTAACAAACCAGCAAGACATCACCAAATTGGCTAGGCACTATAAACTTGTCTGGCGTATTTGATAGATCCCCTTGTAGATGAAATCCATTATACACTGAAATATGTGGTGTCGACCTTTTGTTTCTTTAAAAGTGATGGGTGTAATCTCCAATCAGATTTAGGATCCTACCTCAGCGGCTTGGTCGCATTTTTCCTCTTTGGAGAAGGCGAAGAACAGAACCGAAATATGTACCCTCAACGATGTGTAAAAATATTGAACAAAATACACGTAAACACTGTAGCCTGGTATCCGAACCTGGTATAGCTGCCAAGTCTCTAAAGACAAAAGAGACCCGACAGCTAAAGTGTAATAAACTTCTTTAATTTGCGAAGGCATTTAGTCATTAATATTAATTAGAACTTTAGTTATTGATATTAACACCTCACATTACATCAAAATATATCGTAAAGATATCATGAAATCAAAGCAAGCAGGTTACAGTTAGAGTATGAAACATTCATAATTATAAGCCATTACTAAAGGCGCCATAAAGGAATGGGTAGATTTTAATCATTTTGGAAGTCACGTGTGTAAATTTAATATAGAGCCGTTTTCTTGAAATGCAGCCGTTTATTTTTTATTTTATTGATTTAATGGCATTGAACTGAAAGCATACAATGTGCTTATAACGATTTTTCTCTGAAAACATTAAAAAAAACATAATCTCAAAATTGGGATAACAAATACAAAACGCACAATGGACATAAAATCTGGTGCACCAAAGAACATATAACAATAATGCAATTGATCAAATCTTCCTGGGAGTGAAATGAAGTTGAACACAATATCGACGATGTGGCAAATTGTAGAGTTTGGGGAGGGGAGTCTACCGGTAAGGAGTGTACCAGTAATGTAGCTATTTGTATTTGAAAAAAAAAGCTAAAACGCACTTACACAAAGTCTCCCTCCTCCGTCCCATGACAACAGCGAAATGTTGTTTTTTGTAGAATACAAACGAATGGGTTAAATAATCAGTCTTTATCAGCTATCGATATTTAACCAAGAAAGTAAAGTAGATAGTAATCCATTAAAGGAGGCCTGCATGCCCTTTTTCGTATAGCGTATGTAATTTGGCCTTTTCGTCTTCGTAATCCGTAGGCAGCCTCCAGAAAAAGCAACATAATTCGTAACAGTACATTAGCCGCGAAGCATAAAGTCGTAATCAGCTCGGAGAGTTTAACGTAATTCGTTATCGGTGGCGAAAAATTTGCGTGATTTGTAATCACTACCCCCCCCCCCCATGCAGGCCCTCATTAAACCGAGAATACACCCGCACGCTGCCTACGGCCGGTATTCAGGAGGGTGCTCAAAGCGTTCGAAAATGTTTCTGCTGCTGTGTGCACTCGGAAAATTACTACGTGATTGAATTTGATGAATGTGGAATATTTGAAAAATTGCTTCGTTTGCCAGAAACTGTGAAGCCTCGGGAATTTAAAAAAAATGCCTGCAGTATTTGACATTTACCCTCAACAGAACACCTTCCCGGACTGATTAATCTGTACACCTGGGGTCCGCGCGGACCCCAGAACAGTTTTTTGCTAATTTTTAGAAATTATCAACATGCTACCAGCTCAATTGTTTTGCAAATTGATGTGGGAACCTCTGTGTCCACATTACATACAAAAATCATACATTTTGAACTTTTTCTATTTTTTGGTGAAGAAAAGAAGACAAGAAGAAATACCCGATTTTTAAACCCATTTCAGACTGAAGGGGCTTTTGAGGCCCAACTTTGATCTCAGATAGCGGCTAAACGGCTTGCGCTAGAAGTATCAAATTTGGAGACCTTTCCTAAAATGTCTCTGGAAAAAAGTTCATATTAGTTTAATACAAGTAAGTTGATGGTTTTTTGTGTTGCCATGGCAACGGGTTTCTAGCAGGCAGGTTTTTTGAAAATAGAAGTAATTTTGGTTTAAACATAAAAATTTTCTGAGTTTTATATTAAATTACACTTCTTTTCCAACAATAATAACATCTTACATAATTAAATATAAGTTAAATCATTTAATATGCATAGAATATGCTAATTTAATGACGTCATCGGTCAAAATCCAATATGGCGGACTATATTACTAGCTCTGACGTCATACCATGTCATAATTACACCAAAGTTATTAAAATCTAATTCTATTACTACACCATTCTCTGAAAACTTGGTAGACATACGATGAGTGCATAAAAACATTTAAAAACGGAAATAAGGTAATGTATAAGAACGCCAGTGTATCCATTATGATCGAAAGCCGGCTGGGGTCCGCGCGGACCCCAAAAGAAAATCCGATATATTTTTTTTATAAATGGTAGAAACGGAGTTTTCTGCACTGTATTGAGAGACAACTTTGTGGGTGACAATTACCTAAAATTTCAGAAAAAAATCTTTCGAAACAAAAAAGATATTACAGAATATATAGTGCTGGGGTCCGCGCGGACCCCAGGTGTACTGTTTAGGGTTAAGCACTTCGAATCGGGTAGCATTAACTCTCAGTCGTGTTGTGACTTCAAGCAGACCACCTGTCCAACCCGACCTTTTTTTCTCCACTCCCCGGGGTGGCCGGCTTGAGCAGGTTTGACTGTAGGTGATTTTGACAACTCATTTCTTAGATGCCCACCACTTCTATGGTAGCTCTAAATAGTACTCTGTGACCGGCCTTGAAGATTTTGCAAGCTAGTTTGACGACAGGACAAAGAACCACCACTGAAATGTGGATCTAATTTTCAGCCACAGCTCAGACAATATTAGGTTAGCAAAACAATATTGAAGATGAACCATTTCTGTGTAATTCAATAATGACTTTCAATGCATGGCTTATACATATAGGCTTTTTTATTGCATTCTAACCACCATAGGGTGGTTTCAACGTAGAGCTATTCATGAACATTTATTTTTGATATTTATTTATAAACACTGTAAATTAAATTGCTGAATAAAAGAGCGTAGAGTTTCTTCATTCTAATTACATCTTCTTACGCACTAAGAGCAAATTCAGTCATTGCCTAATCACCGTGGGTAAGTTAAAAAGTGATGTTTTGTTGTGGTTTCCCACTAATTACTCCGTGAAGGAGGTCAGGACCTCCGGACGGAGTGTTGTGATCGGCTGATTTTTCATGTTCGCAGTCAAAACACTGGGTTCTCTTTGTGTAATCGGCACGCAATTTTATAAGCCGTCTGCGGGCATCCCGTGTTGATGCACGAATGTGTATTTTTGCCGTTGCTGCTTTCGCGGTCAATGTAATATTGCAGACGCACCCCTACAATTACGAGGCGAATTGGAATGGTCCAGAAAAACGCGTTGTTTGGAATAGCAGTGGGGGGGTGAAACTTCATGCAGATACGGGGTGGTTTTGATAAGTGGTTCCAGATGTTTTTGCCCATGCTTAAGAGATGCCAAGATGTTCGCAGCCAAAACGCATTCTTCCGTACGTCGCATTTCTGTGTAATTTCGCATGTGGTGTGGCATTATGTCCGTGATGATGCACGTCTTTTTATTTTTACCGTAGCTGTTTCGATATTGAAGTAAATGCATATTTTAGAAACATCCCTACTTTTACAATCCTGTGGAATAGGCCGTAGGTTTAGGCAGTTGTCTCGTAGCAGAGGTTCTGTAAGCAGATATACTGGTTATCTGGCCGGCGGTAGTAACACTCGCGGTGCTTACCGCAACTGTTGCTGGAATTTGGCCTGTTCCAGGCGCGCCTAATTAGGTACAGGCACGGTAAGACGGTGGGACTGTCTTTGTTACTAGACACGACCATGATAGTCCGATCTATGTGAATGCAATGATTGTGTGTGTGTAATTAAAATGAACTTCGAACTTGAAGCACAGTATCTTTACACGCCCTGGGAGCAGTAATGGATTTAGCTCTTTGTATGTTTTATGCTTGTGACGCGCCCTCATTGTATTAACCGTTGCCTAATTATAATGTCTGCACAGTAGGTCTGGCGTTGACGCATGGGATTTTGTTGAAATATATAAAACTTCACGGAGGATTGTCACCTATGGCTTCTTGTTTCTTTTCTTTTGCAAAAGACATCGCTGTGCATTAGCGTTGTCAAGCATGGTAGTAAAGTAACCAAGACCGTGATAATTAGTTTTTTTGCCATTTGCGAATGACCTTGGTGATCATTGGCTTTTGTCATGCTAGTCAAGGATCATGTGAGCTGCCAGATACACACGCACTTCTACAGACGAATCTACGCCAACACAATACCACGTTGGTACACCGACAAGCTTTCCAAGGCAAGGTAAATTTTGCTGGAATTTTAGTCGTTGTTGTTACATTTTAGTTAGGCCACAGCAAGTAATTTTTATGGATGACATCAGCGCGCGCATTAATTTTCGCCTGATTTTGGAAAAAAAAAACAAGAAATTTTGTTGCCTTCTGACAGTGGTCAACATGCCGAAAATGGGCAAAGATGTATGTTGCCATGCCGGAAGGTGGATGGCAGATAACTAGGAAGAGAGGAGACAAGAAAAGGCTCTGATTCAATGTTTTGTTTCTTACTTTGATGCAGTGATATGTGATGCTGACTGGGTATATGTGATGTTCCCACTGAATCAAAACCATTTGTACAATGATTGAGTCAAAATTTTAAAATGTAGGAACCTTGTTTTTTTTCGGCCCGCCTTTTTTTTCGCCCGCTCGCATTAGATTTGGAGTCTGCAGAGGATGTCATCCAAATTTACTTGCTGTGGCCTTATGGACATATTGCCACACAGACAAGTGCGTAAGTATTGTATAGTCCTGATTTTGGCTTATAATGTTTAAGAAAAAGACGAAACATTTGAATCGGTAGCTCACTTAAAAAGCAAACCGTGAGTTCGTTTTTGTACATTTAACGCTAGGCCATAGATTTATTTTCATGTTGATATACGTAGATATTGCATAAATTATACATGTAATCTTGTCTGATGAAGTGTTAGAAAAGGGGGAGGAAAAGAAGTTATAATGTCGGACAGGGGCTTCGTCTGAAGGCAGGAGTGCTTAGAAACTTTGGTAGCCAAATTGGCTGAATGAAACCAACATGAAAACAATAATGATTCCTCTGTAAATTTCGTCTTTCAAGTGCTGTATTCTTTCTTTCTAGTTAAAAACCAGAATGAATTAATTCTCACTTAATCTAAATCTTATTCATCTAAATCACTTTACCGAAAGTTCATTTTAAGTCAGTTTTTAGTTATTAGAATACAGGTATTTCCATAAGAGATGTCAATCTTTTAAAATTTTACTCTCCTCTCCAAAATAGAATGGCGGGAAAGTGTGCCGTAACCATGGTGATGATGATGAGTCTTGTCTGTTCTCTGAGAGACCAGACCGGCGTGTTGTCTGCACCAGTGGAACCTGAATCAGACGGTAATTATATTATTGAATGAATGAATATGAAGACCTTTTTTGAACGCAAATACCCACCTGGTTCAGTACAGGTCACAGGAAAGACGTCACAGTTTACAATGAATATATACATTGTACAAGCTAACGCTAGTTCTATGTACTTTGGACATATAGTCTAATAATTACGATAATTTGGCTTCTTCTCGCTTCTTAGTAACGATGTAGATATAAGTACAGATGTGTTTTATAATCGAAGGTTTGTCTAAAGCCATTAGAAATATGAACTTATCTGTGTTGCTAAGATGTATAAAATGGGAAAACATACATTGCAAAAGTTTATAAACTTCAGCTCTCTCTTCGTTGTATATACATTATAATACAAAGTACTAGTGTTCCTGTATCCTATTTAGATTACAATGCCTGCATATTCGTTGCCCCCCCCCCACTATCCAACACACATGCACAATAACACACACACACACACACACACACACACACCATCTCCGCTCAGGAGACTCAGGGAATCCGCAAGTTCTGCAGAATTCATGACTTTCACACTTCCCATAATGCCTAGTAAATATGACGGATATGACGTAAGATACAGATATACGTAGTGCGACCATGCGAGTAGGAGAGTCTTTGGTAGAAGGTAGAACGTTGGAAGGTACGTTATTTTCTCTAATTCCAACAAAAATGCAATTATTACATGCGCTTTATACTGGATAAATAGTTCAAAACCTACTTGACCAGTTTGTCGATTACATCATATTCGTGATCTTTACTAGGCATTATGGGAAATGTGAAAGTCATGAATTCTAGATCATGGAGTCAAAACTCTGGGAACTATACCAGAATTCTGGGAGCGAGCAAGAGCCAGAACTCTGGGAACTGGATTCAGAATTCTGGCGAAGTCTGTAGCCTGGATTCAGAATTCTGGATGATTCTGGAGCTTGGAGCCAGAATTCTGGAACTGGAGCCTCTAGATCATCGATGGCTGCTATGTATTTGTCACATTATCTGTACCTATAGTGAAAGGTCGTGGTCCATACAGGGTCACAGGTAGGGTCAAATAGTAGGGTCAAACCACACTGTGACGGCTAACATCATATTAAAACATTCCACAGACACCCTACTTTTGAAATGTCATGAGGAGAATTTGCCACCTTTAGGTGGTAATAGCAGCTTATCCAATGGACTAATATATAAGGTCGACCGCATGTTGAACACATTTCAAGACTTATCCTGATCCGTTTCTCTGTCAAATCAAATTAATAGGAAATCTGGAGATTGCTGAACAGGTTGATAAACTCCGGACCGACCAGATGATGATGCGAACGACTTTGGCAGCTTTTAAAGGTATCTTGGGCTAACTTAAATGGGTGGGAATCAGTTTTTGTTGTGAATGTGTCAGTGTTTCTTGTCTTTAAAAAGTTAAGGTTTGCCTGAATATTTGATTTAGAAAACAAAACAAACATATAGTTGTTGAGTTACAGGGAGCGGGCCCCTAAAGACCCCCCATTCCGTTGATGGAGATTCCTCTGATGGAGATCCCGATCGGAATTTTTGAAAATAAAATCGACGAGATGATTATACTTAGTATCATCATTATAAGGCAATAACTTGTTTTATGCAAACACTAACACTATTAAAAATATCACCCCTCCATTCTTTGTCCACCCGATGCATATAGCGTTTACAGTTAATAGAAAACTGTGTTCAGATGTCCTCTCTGTATCCTGAGAGAAACGCTGGTCACAGTTAAACTGTGCCAAGAAGCGTTTCTCTCAGGATATGGGGAGGACATATCAGCACAGTATCTACTGACTAACGCTGAACACAGTTTTCTATTAACAACTGTAAATGCCATGTGTATCGGGTGCTTTGTCAAAGAATGAGCAATCCACAACTTCAGTGACGTCACGCAGATAACACACGTGATGAGCAGTGGATCATAGGTTTGCACGAGGGGTTATAGAGGCCATTTACATCAGGCATAACGGCTATCCCTCAACAGAGACGGGGGGCGCCACAGACTTTCTGCGACCTATGATCCATTGCTCACTGAGTTAACGGAGGTCACGTGTGTTATCTTCTTGACGTCACGGAAGCGGTAGATTGCTC
Source organism: Branchiostoma belcheri (assembly GCF_001625305.1). Lineage (NCBI taxonomy): Eukaryota > Metazoa > Chordata > Leptocardii > Amphioxiformes > Branchiostomatidae > Branchiostoma > Branchiostoma belcheri. The sequence goes on along the minus strand of NW_017803948.1, from coordinate 16,129 downwards.
CTTTCTTGACAAAGACTGGAGTCGTATGTACAGTCGAAAATTTCTTGTGCTGGCAATTGCAGTTCAAACTAATAGATCTAACAGATCATACGGTGGTAAGGCAGTATCCATTGGCCAGAGGAGTGTCCATTGGCCGTACAAACTCCTCTGGCTAATGATACTGTACGTCTTGCCACCGAAAGGGATCTGCTTGGAGATTAGATCAAACTTGCTTGTTTCATAAAGACCGCAATCTTGTCTGTAAAGAATGTTTTCCTGTACCGTGTGGCCATTCAAACATTGGGCGCGACAATTCGGGCAACAAGCGTCCCTTCTGCCTGACAGATTTGCCATTTTTCTAACTGTCGCTAGATGTCGCTGTTCATAATCTATGTAAACTGCCAGGTCGCAAGGCCTTCTGTAAAAATCGGCAATGCGACAGAAAAAATGCCTGGTCCATTTTAGCAATATTTACCATGAAAATAACGTATGTGGTTTATCTTTCCTCTGATGTAAGAGTTTAGGTCCCAAAACCTCTGAAAAGCAGAAATTTGCCCACGAAAACGGACCGGCGAGGCGTGGGGAGGGCGCCGAAATGCCAGCTGTTTTTTAAAAGCACTTGTTTTCTTACAGACATGATGACTACCATTCAGCAGCGAGTCCTTGAGCACGACAGTAGGCTCCTCGTCATTGAGCGTATGTACAAGGAGAGCCAGGGACGACTTGAAGACGATATAATTGAGACGATGGACCCTAGGATTCTTGCTCTAGACGGGAGGCTGGAGGCGGTTCTTAATACAACCAACGAAAACTCGGAAGTGGCGCTCAGTAACAAGAACGAAACCTCAAAGTTACTTGGCATGGTGAATTCCTTCTCTTTAAGAGTGGAAAGTGTGGAGGACAGGACCGTCAGTCTGGAAGAAATCATAAACACGGTGATCAGTCAATTGCCAAGAGGTAGGAGCCTATTGTATTATCGACAATTAGACAGCTTCGGCTGCTGCACGCACCTTTTTGCTTTTAAACTATACATAAGGCCACAGCATGTAAATTTTATGGATGACATCCTCCCCAGACTCCAAATCTAATGCGAGCGGGCGAAAAAAAACAAGGCGGGCCGAAAAAAACAAGGTTCCTACAGTTTAAAATTTTGACTCAATCAGTGTACAAATGGTTTTGATTCAGTGGGAACATCACATATACCCAGTCAGCATCACATATCACTGCATCAAAGTAAGAAACAAACATTAAATCAGAGTCTTTTCTTGTCTCCTTTCTTTATAGTTATCTGCCATCCACCTTCCAGCATGGCAACAGACATCTTTGCCCATCTCCAGCATGTTGACCACTGTCAGAGTGCAACAAAATTTCTTGTTTTTTTTTCCCACAATCAGGCAAAAATTAATGCGCGCGCGGATGTCATCCATTGAATATTACTTGCTGTGGCCTAAGGGCAACTGAAGTTTTTGATGCCCGCGAAAAATGTCATCTCAGGTACTAGTACCACCTTAACGGCTTGCGGTAGAACCATCAATTTTTTTTTTTAGTTTTCCTACAATATACTTGTACATTGTACCTTGGAATAATTTCAAATAATGAGATAAGTTAATGAATTTTCATCTTGCCATGGCAACGGGTTTTATGTTTCATGTGTAATGACACTACTTTTCGAACATTATCAACATATATAATTACATACAATTTCTCTCATTAGATATTCATAATTTATGCTAATTTATGACACCTTTGATCAAAATCTAAGATGGCGGACCATATCATTAGCCCTGTAACCATTTTTCACTAATTTTTCATCAGAACTCCGTATTTTTTCACATTTTTCCTGGGGCAACATAGACACTTAAAGTGTTTGGTTGTATCCCCTGATGTTAACAGAAAATAACATTTTCGATGATTTTACCCTAAGCATCACAAGACATTCGACGTTATGATTAAATCTAATTTTTTAATCAATTTTACTTCTAAATCATTCTCAGAAAAATTGGTAGCCCTACAAAAAGTAGTTGTTGAGTTACAGGGGGCGGTCTTGAGCCAAATCCTTGAGCTACCAAATACGTGAGTGGTCAGGTGTTTAGGGCTAGGGTTAGGGTTAGGTTAGGGTTGGTGTCAGAGTTAGGGTTAGGGTTAGAGTTGGGATTATTGTTCAGGGCTAAGGCACATCACGACCAAACCCCTCCCAGCCTTTGACTCGGATATATTGGAAACCCCCAAGTAGTGTCGGAGTCATGTATTTGGGAGGTTCATGTATCAGGCTTGACACCGGTCCAAATCTGCACGGGGTTAAATGTACTTCCGATACGCGTGCAGTGTATGAATGTTACATATTTTACATAATGCTACATAAATTTTCTCATACAGAGTGGCCGACTGGTACCTACGGTCTACCCCGGAAGAATACAGGCTGTCCCGAGCCGGCAGGCGTGACGTGGCGCACCGGCGTCCGTAAACATGACACCGAAGACGACAACGCCAACAACCAATGGACACACGGTCTGCATTTTGATGGTGGATTCGGGAGAGGGGACATGTCACAAAAATTCTGCATGAAGGTGGGTTGAGAATACAACATGTCTTTGTAGTTCTGACAAAGTGTGTAACAAACTTTGTTGCATCCAAAGCGTCATTTTGAAAGTTTGTAGAGACCCAGTTTAATTACGGCTTAATTCTGAAATACACGGTGGCCCGCCTCGGTCTGCGTGTGAGCGATACTTTTTTGCATGTTGCTTGGCTTATACTGCCTGCCTTCTGAAATAATCAGCCGGTATTGGCGGCAACCTGAAATTAAAATACGGGCAACCTAGCTTTTAGCTTAAGCTGCCCATCGGACAACCCGAGAAAAAAGTATACTGACCAGAGAAGTAAAATTTGCAAAGCAAATGCATAATGTTTACCTTCGGACATGGTCCGCTCTGTTAATTCTTACTCAAACACATTCACATATACATGACTGTACTACTAGTATATGGTGACAAGAGCAGAGCAGACCATGAAATTGCAAAATTATGTTACCCAACACCAGTCACCATGGTGACAGACGACCACAAATCACGTCATTTGCCAGGTCAGAGGTTAGTGTTTGGAACATTAGAGGAAGAGGAGGTGGAGGAAGAAACTTAGCAATAACTATATGTTTTACTTCGGTAAACATAAATATGACATTTTTGTTCTCTGCAGGCTATCTCAAGTGACGGATCTGGGAGCTGGCCGAGTGGTAGTTATTGTATCTTCAAGAAAAGCTCGTGCCCGTCAGGTAAGTACTGTTTTCATTAAACATAAGGTCAAAACAATTAATTCTTATGGATGGCATCAGAGCGCGCATTAATGTTCGCCTGATTTGGGGAAAAAATTGTTGTTCTTTGACAGTGGTCAACATGCTGAAAAGATGGGCAAAGATGTCCGTCGCCATGCCGGAACGTGGATGGTAGATAAATATAAAGAGAGAAGACAAGACAATACTCCGATATAATGGTTTGTCTTTTACTTTGATGAATTTAGCGTGGGAGCCACCATCCTTAGTTTCCTGCCCGCTTCCTGATGTCGCTGATGGCAACCAGGAAACAAGAAAAGCTTTAAAAAAAAGCTGGCCGGGGCGCACATTGTTTTTTTCTTTAGTTTAAGAGCAGATACGAAATTTTCCCGTGATAGCAGTGACTTAATGCACTGTGCTACTTGTATGTATATGACAATATGAATGTGAATCAGTGTTGCAGTCATCGTATTTAAGTGCCGTCCATCAACCTGTCACCCCTACTCCCCAATGGTATAGCTCAAGCTATCCAATCCATATGCAAATGATCCAAGTGCCGTCAATCAACCTGTCACCCCTACTCCCCAATGGTATAGCTCAAGCTATCCAATTCATATGCAAATGATCCAACTCCATCAATCTAGCATGGTTTTGCATGTGGCAATGCATAGACCAACGAACCAAGCCCCAACCAACCAAACAACCCTGGAACCAACCATTAAACCGGGCACAAAGCCGGAGCACGCCCCGGCAAAAAATCGTAAGGCCACATAGTACAGAATGTAATTTTCATGGATGGAATCAGCGCGCGCATTGATTTTTGCCTGACTTAGGAAAAAAAACAAGAAATTTTGTTGCCCTTTGACTGTGTTCAACATGCCAAAAATGGGCAAAATGGCATGCCTCGCCATGCTGGAACGTGGATGGCAGATAAACGTGAAAAGAGGAGACAAGAAAAGGTTGACTTTCACTTTGACACTTTTTATTTCATTCCATTTATATGTTCCCACTGAATCAAAACCATATGTACAATAATTGAAAACTTTCCAAAGTTTTTCAAAGTTGTTTCAGTGACAAATGAATGCAGAAATACTAGGCAGTAAAGCACAATATAGTTATCATTCCTGGTTTAACAGGGCAAAATTTGAACACATAGGAATCGTGTTTTCCCCCGCCTTGTTTTGTTTCGCCCTCTTTTATTAGATTTGGAGTCTGTGCAGGATGTCATCGATAAAAATTACTTCCTGTGGCCAAACTTCCATCTGACCCAAATTTAGGTTACATATTAATGATAAAATCAATAATGCCATTGGAAGATAATGAACTAAACACGTTCCAAATGTCATCAAATTGAGTTCTGCTAGCGCTGTTTGTTTGTTTGTTTGTTTGTTTGTTTGTTTGTTTAGGATCTCCATTAGTGTGAATTTCACACTATTCTTCCTGGGGTCCGTAGTGAATAATCAGATTAGTATTTCGACCATCGCACACCGGGGCATGCCCCTACTCTTTTTCGAAAGGTGTGGCGGGTTCTTTAATGTGCGTGGGGTGTGGCTCTCCCCAAACACGGGACACCCATTTAACGTCCCATCCGAGGGACGACCCTTACCGAAGCTAGGTACTCATTTTTACACCTGAGTGAAGTGAGGAAAGTCGTGTAAAGTGCCTTTCCCAAGGGCACAAGATCGGTGACATGGGTGGGGATCGAACTCGGGACCTCTAGGTCCTGAACCGAACGCTGTTCAGCAAATAATTCCTAAAGCAACAATTTGTTTTTACCTCCATGAAAATGGAGGTATTGTTTTTGGCGCATCTGTGTGCGCGAGCGTGTGTGTGTGTGTTTCCGCACATTTGTACCTTCATAACTCCATAACGCCTTTATGGATTGTGGTGACATTAGGTATGCTGGTAGGTCTTAGGAGGAAAAAGGTCAAGGTCAAATATGGGCCTCCTGGTGGATGGCATTGGTACTGCAGCAGCACTTCCGGTTTAATAAGGAATCTCCTTTGTACTTGTGCAAGCCAGTGTAACAGATGTGTGGCTATGTCGAGGCAGCGCTCTTGCGACTCGGTTTGATTAATCGGGTTCTCCCTCAGGGGAATAGGCAACTTTTTTTAAGCTTAGGGTTAGGGCGGTATGTTTGCAAACATAAACCTGTGTTTTTTTGTTCTTTACTAGGGGGACCAAACCCACACCACTTATTCTGACAGGACAATCTGTCACCTAAACATCAAGACCATAGCATGTTCAGGACAAAAGATACAAAACCGGAAATTCTGCTGCAGTACTAAGGTCATCCACCAGGAGGCCCATATTTGACCTTGACCTTTGTCTTCCTAAGACTTACCAATGTACCAAATATCATCACAATCCACAAAGGCGTTATGAAGTTATGCTAACAACAAATGTGCGGAAACACAAACACACACACACACACACACAGACAGACAGACGCACCAAAAACAATACCTCCAGTTTTCGTGGAGGTAAAAACGCATATATTTCATGGAGGTGTATGAGGTCTCCGAATTCTTGTCTAGGTTTCCAATCAGGTGAGCTCTATTGGGACGATGAAGACGACGACAACGGCAACTGGCGCAGTGGCGAAGTGCCTGACGGGACTTACGGCAGGGACACCCTGATCAGATACTGCTGCCGTAACGACGGGAGCGCCAGCAGCCCCATCTCTCTACCTACCGGCAGCCCGTTCTACCTCTTCCGCTACAGACAGGGCTGTCAGAGGGTGAGAATTGGGTCACACTGTTATCAGGGGTGCCAGAGTATACAGTGCAATTTTTATGGGTTCACCACAAAGTAATGAAACCATATTGCTTTTTCTAGTGATTCTCCTTCTCCTCCTTCTCCTCCTTCTCCTGCCATTTTTAAAATGGATTCAGCCTCTTCATTTGGGGCCTAAGGATCTAATATGGTAATTGGTATGGAGGTACAGTGGGCAAATACCCCCAGGCGTTCTTTTTGTTTATTTTTGTGATACAGGCTTTTAGAATAGTTTTATGTGAGCTTTTTGGCTGTGTCATAGCAAATGTATTACCGGGTTAGTGTGCAGTGTTTACCATATGTACATTTAGGCGAGTCATCACAATGGAATGCAGGGCATCAACCAATAGGCATGCAGCTTTCCTCTATTCTTCTTGCTGATTGGCTGTTAAGATTTACTGGCTTAACTTCATTAACACCTGCACAGAGCCATGCCATACTGACAGTATATCTGTATTCAAGTGTTTTGGTGAGGTGAGGGGCCGGCAAACTGTAAACTGGCTGACTGAACTCCCTCGGCGTGATTTTCTCTCTATTTTGCCAATTTCTACTATTTTGCAGCCGCGCCCTCAAGCCTGGTAGAGGCTAGGTATTTCAAGCTTTCCTGCTCTATCATTGGAATGCGGGGCATGAACGCTTCTTTGTTATCTTGAAAATCAACAGTTTACATTATGCAGTTAAAAATTCTAACCAATAATGTAGGGAATAGCTATCCAACTGTTGTAGTCTTAGTTGTACGTCACTTCATACTATAATTAAATCAATGTAAAGCATTGTTTTCCCTTGACGTTTTGTTTCTCATTCTTTCCCTGCAATGTCCTAAAATGTGGTGAAGCCATCGCTGTATTTGCTCCAAAGCAAATGTCGGCCTGTCTAGTTTAATACGGAATACAGTGCAAGTTTACTAGTGACGTTGAATCACGTTACTTGGACCCTGCTTTTTCTTGAGTTTCAATATGGCGGACGCCGCTGACTCACATCCCTTTTTTCGAATTCGAAATGATGCCTGTGCAGTATATGCTCTGTGTGTAGTATGTAGTGATTTCACTATATATATATATAGCTAAAGGTCTATCTAGGAGAACTGCCCAAATTCTCTCGAAAAACATGCTCCGTCAGCGGCGTCCCCGAAAACCGGGTCCAGGTTACGTCATTCAATGTCACTAGTAAAATTGCACTGTATTCCGTAAAATTGTACTGTATTCCGTAAAATTGCACTGTTTTCCGTAAAATTACACTGTCTCCTAATACGATTGAACTGTATTCCCTAAAATTGCACTGTATATTAATACGATTGAACTGTATTTCGTAAAATTGCACTGTATACTAGTAAAATTGCACTGTATTCCGTGAACTTGCACTGTATACTAATACGATTGAACTGTATGCACTGATTGCACTGACTGAATTCTAGCCAGAGTCGAATCTCGCCCTCCCGTGATTTCGCCCTCCCCGGGGCGAAATCTCTAGCTATTTTGGCCTCCCCGGGGCGAAATCTCTAGCGATTTCGCCCTCCATGCTCGTAATTTGGCGATTTCGCCCCCTCACCACCAAAAAAAAATCAGTTATCTCCTAGAAAACTTCTGTTTAAGCATGTCCAAGTGCACAAATTTGTTGATTAATTCTAATCATAGTATTTCGTTGTATTTGGGGCATTGTGTTGCATGTAAATACTCTCAAAACTTTTTTTTTACCAATGATCAGCTCATATCCTGCCGGTTGTTGAGATGCCTTGTGGTTGAGCATAAAAACAGGGAATATTTCAACCAAAAAAGGATACTTTCTTGCTTCAACCTTAAGGTGCTTAAAGTAAAAGCTCTGAAAGCTCTGGAGACTCAAACATAGTATGATACATGTTTTTTTTTTCGTTTGCAGGTCGATGGTATGAATGTCGAATAGGAGTTCTTCCGTTGGGATGATGAAGATGACAATAACAAAAACCGCCGCCAGGGGGCGTATCCGTACGACGACGGCGGAAGCAGGGACCATCGCCTTCACTACTGTTACTATTCGTAATAGTCTGGAGCAACAAGGTTTCTTTATCTGGTCCAGACACGCCAGAAATGTATCACCAGTAGACCATGTGCAAAATGATTAATCTTAGCTGTAATTGTTCGGATTGAGCCGACTTTTCTTCGGATCGACCCGGACAATTTTATATAAGTGAGAAAATTAAAGGGCCTAGAAGCCAATAGAGAAATTATGCAACAAAACTACTAGCATGTGTTTTGTCACTTTCACTAGAACTTTAATTTGTTGTTTTGGAGATCTATTAGGTTCTATCAATCATCATCAAGTTTATAGAAGAAAACGAAATGAGCATCTTTCGCCGTATACAATTTTGTTTAGCCTCTCTTGTCACCCAAGTCCTGTTTTACGTTATTCCCATTGTTTTCTGGTGTTATCTATCTATTTGTGGTGTTCCATATGTTCCCTATGTGTTAGTTTTTCTGTGCGTTGTGTTTTTGACAATTAATAAAAAGAGTGATTTATTAAATTATTATTACCATTACAAACACTTTTAGCATTGTACTGTGACCACTTGTATGTACTCTTGTCAAAATTTTGTTTCAAAATACCTTTACCATTGGTTCTTTCAGTGATTATTGTACCGATATTACTTTACCAATCTAACCGGAATAGTTTGACATCATAACTCGAGAAGATGTGGATCGGTCATATTGATATTCGAATATCAATGAATGATAAGCCAGCACGTGCTGTTTTTGTGTCGGTTGAAAAAAGTGACGCGAATGAAAGAAGTTTAGCTAAAAATTGCCTTCATTATGAAACCCATGTTGTCATGAAGGTTGAACAGATTTTTTATTTGCATGATGAATAATAAACTTTTCATTTTCATTCCTTTACATTTGTGCTTTGGTATTATAGATTTTGGCATTGGCATTCTTGTTTTCCAATATTTCTTCAATTTACCCATGACCAATAATAGGGGACCGTCCATTCTTCAACAAAGCAGGGTGTGACACATATTCTTCCGTGCAGACGAGGAAGTTTTTTTCTGTGCAGACGAGGAAGGTATTCGCGCAGACGAGGAAGGTTTTCGCGCAGACGAGGAAGGTTTTCGCGCAGACGAGGAAGGTTTTCGCGCAGACGAGGAAGGTTTTCGCGCAGGCGTGGAAGGTATTCGCGCAGGCGTGGAAGGTATTCGCGCAGACGTGGAAGGTATTCATGCAGACGAGGAAGGTATTCGCGCAGACGAGGAAGGTTTTCGTGCAGACGTGGAAGGTATTCGTGCAGACGAAATTTTTTCTGTGCAGACGAGGAAGGTATTCGCGCAGACGAGGAAGGTATTCCCGCAGACATGGAAGGTATTCGCGCAGACGAGGAAGGTATTCGCGCAGACGAGGAAGGTTTTCGCACAGACGAGGAAGGTATTTGCGCAGACGTGGAAGGTATTCTCGCAGACGAGGAAGGTATTCGCGTAGATGTGGAAGGTATTCGCGTAGATGTGGAAGGAATACGCGCAGACACGCAGGGTTGTAGTTACGGGCCACCGTAGGAAGGTATTTGTGCAGTTAGGCACTACAGCAGATAACGCGGATTTTCCAGCATGCAAATTCGCGACTTCCGGTCCCCTGGCGGGAAGTGATTTTGTGCCGTCAGCTCTGACATCAACACTGTTTTTTCACGCATGTTTACGGCTTTGCGTCTGTTGTCAAGGTAAGTTTTCTTTGCCATATCTTCTTAGACATAATAAGGATTACGTTGATATATGATTAAGTGCACAAATCGCAATTTGGAACGTAATAGTGGGGTATTTTGTAATCGATTGTGCTTTAATATGAAACATAAAAAAAAACTTCACTATCTGTGATGCACAAGGTCACAAATCCTCTGCTCCGTATGTTTTGGAGGGATTTGGCAGGGCTTCTGAACAGCTTGGGATGCCATATTCGGGCATTTGTGACAGGGGATTACTTAATGCCCTTACACTGATTGCACTATAGCTACTGCAGTCACCTTGAGAAGCCAATCGCGTCGGTTTAGGAACAAAGTTCATCCATTGTGTTAGAAAGGTGTGGCATGGCACGCAAAGAAACTTTGTTTAGTGAGGGTCTGCATGGAGGGTCCTGGCAACGGTTAACGGTAAATTCGGCAGGCCCGACAACTCTTAACGGTAAATTCAGAATGGTTGGTAACGCTGAGCGGTAAATTGACATGCATTTTTTTCGACTTCCACTAGGTTCGGTATCTGGTAGTTTACACTAGTTCCCCCTGTGCTCCCCGCCTGCCTTGGTCCTTGGGTGCATCCACAGATCGAAAGCTTCAAGAGGGGGACCCAACGCAGAAGGCGCGAGCAATGTAGGGGGTGCGGGAGAATGCTCCCTTGGGAAATTTTTCTTTGTTTTAAACCTTCAATAGTTGTTCGATTCTTCCTGCAATTTGAGAGGCAAAGTGAGGTTTGACTACTAGTACGCCGTAACGAAGAATTATCCAGTAACGCTTAATTTAGGATGGCAAATAACGCGCTACGTGGAATTAAGAGGACCTTCACGAGGAATATACCGATGACGCTTAACGTTGAATTAGAGCAAGCTGGCAACAATTAACGGTGAATTAAAATAACCTATAACGGTTAACGAAAAAAGGGCATGCAGGCCCTCTTTAGTCTAGCTTCACACTACTATATCCGCGCGGTGGCCATGACGGCGGCACAATGTTGACAAAACATGTCGCGTTGCTTGGCAACGGCTGTTATATATTTCAGCGTTACCTGTCGGCTATTGTGACTCTCAAACTGGTGCGTAGGTTGTGCTTTATTTCCTCTTGCTGCCGTTCGTATTGTCTCTCAAATATCAGGAAATGTTGACTATTGTCCTGGTTTTCAAAGGGTTCTTTCGAGTAGATCTGAGAGCAAAATTCTCGTTCCGGGAGTTGATACAACTAGACACCATTTAAACTCCGCATGTCCGATGACACGTCCTATTCCTCAAAGGTACGTATTCAGTTAATATAATTTAACATACGTAGATACGCTATATAACAGATTCGAAAGATTGTTTTGCGTCGAATTCGAGTTATAATAGTTAGCACGGTAGGTTTATAAACGCAAGACGTCTTGTAATGTAATATAATGATGCTTGAATTATATTGTTATGGACGATTATCAAGCACAACGACCACATTGACTCTGTGCCATTCGCGTCTTTTTCAGTGACATGATAGTAACCGCTATGAGGCGAGAATGCTGAGTGTCAATGTGTTTATCAATGGTCTAATATTTCTAAAGGTGTTAGCATGATTACCTCAGGAAACAACGTTATATCTAATCGCGGTAAGCGACGTCGACAAGGCACGCAGCGATCGGCTGTTACACGGGCGAGGTTTGCGACCGTACCTCAAGTCAAACATGACTACAACACAAAATACCAAAGGCGTCGTATTGACACGGAATGTTTTCAACACGCCTTTGAGACCTCAGCTTAACAACCAAGCAAGCATGTTCAGAACTAAACATACCAAAGACCATGACGTGATTGAACTACCGCAGCACCGGGCAAACTTGGGAGTCTACATACGCTTTTTCGCAGAGCATACTTTTCCAATTGCACGTATTACGTAGCAGGCTACTCTAATTTAGTAGAGTTGAAACTGAAATATTGTCGTCCATTTTGGCTCATATTTATTGCACAAATTCTAGATCTCAGAAGAACTGGTGGGATATGTATTAGACGTGATCATATTATCAAGGGCAATCGGTGCATTTCGTATGTTTGTTTGGGTGAAACTTAACCTGCCATGGAGGCACAAAGAAAGGTCACTCACCGAAACATTGCCTTTCACCAAGGAGCTTTTATTCAACAGTTGAATAAAAGCTCCTTGCTTTCACAACAAGAGTTCCACGATCTCATGCCTTCGCCAAATGATGTTAACTCTTGCGGTTGACGAATCATTCGGCGTAATGTATAGACAGTCCTTCTGAGCGTAAGAGTGGTTCTAAAACGTTGCTTCGCCCGTGGAAATCGGTTCCCCCCGTCATATTTGGCACGCGGGGGCGTGGCCTAAAGACTACGAAGGCCCAAAGGGTCAAAGCTCGGTGTCGGGCTATCTTCTAATGTACAGTGTAGTAGTGTAGGACGTTCCAAGTGGTGGGAATTGTTACCTCCATGAAAATGGAGGTATTGTTTTTGGCGCGTCTGTGTGCGTGCGCGCGCGCGTGTGTGTGTGTGTGTGTGGATGTTTGTTTGTGTTTCCGCATTTTGGTACCTTCATAAGTTCATAACGCCTTCATGGATTGTGATATTTGGTATGCTGGTAGGTGTTAGGGGGGCGAAGGTCAAGGTCAAATATGGGCCTCCTGGTGGATGGCCTTGGTACTGCAGCAGCACTTCCGGCTTCCTTTGACTTATGCAGCCAGGGTAACAGATGTGTCTTTGTCGAGGCAGCGCGCTAATGAGGTTCTCCCTCAGGGGAATAGGCGACCTATTTCTGAGGCTTAGGGTTTGAGGGCTGTGTGTTTGCAAACATAAACCTGTTATTTTGTTCTTTACTGTAGTTTACTGTGTAAAAACATTTACAACAAGAGTTCCGAGATCTCATACCTCCATGAAATATGGGCTTGACATGTAAATGCATCGTTATGTTAACTTACACATGTAGCAAGTATGAAATTCCCATCATTAATCACTAAGGAGTAATATAATTTTCGCATTAATTATGCAAATTAGATCATAATTTGCATAAGTGGCATCTGGTAATGTTCCATCTGCCATGGATGACATACATTACATGTATGAAAGTACTATAATGTAAAACACTGTAATTATAGAATTTGCTCATTAATTATGCAAATAAAGTCCTCATTTGCATAATTTGCATGTAATTATGTACATCTCTCTCTCACCTACCTCCCTACCAAAAATGATGAAAATATGTTGTTCCTATCTGGACTTATTGGCTTTTATAGATTTCGCCCGAAAGTCCCCTGCAGTTCCAGAACAAGCTGCTAGGGGGACCAAACCCACACCACTTATTTATGACAAGACAATCTATCTGTCACCAAAAAAAACAAGACTATAGCATGTTCAGGACAAAAGATACAAAAACCGGAAGTTCTGCTGCAGTACCAAGGTAATCCACCAGGAGGCCCATATTTGACCTTGACCTTTGGCTTCCTAGGACTTACCAGCGTACCAAAAATCATCACAATCCATAAAGGCGTTATGAAGTTATGCTGACTACAAATGTGCGGAAACACAAACACACACAGACAGACAGACAGACAGACACACAGACAGACGCGCCAAAGACAATACCTCCATTTTCACGGAGGTAAAAACTCATATTTCATGGAGGTGTATGAGATCTCCGAATTCTTGTTTGTATATGTACTTCTATATCTAGTATTTCTTAAAACTTTGAACATATGCTGTGCCTTGAAGATAATGGATACTGCATCTATCGAACGAGACTTTTTCCGCACTTTTATTACCTCCATGAAAAATGAAGGTATTGTTTTTGGCGCATGTGTCTGTGTGTGTGTGTGTGTGTGTGTTCGTATTTCCGCACTTTGTAGTCAGCATAACTTCATAACGCCTTTATGGATTGTGATGATATTTGGTATGCTGGTAGGTCTTAGGAAGACGAAGGTCAAAGTCAAATATGGGCCTCCTGGTGGATGACCTTGGTACTGCAGCAGAACTTCCGGTTTTTGTATCTTTTGTCCTGAACATGCTATGGTCTTGATTGTTTGGTGACAGATAGATTGTCCTGTCAGGAATAAGTGGTGTGGGTTTGGTCCCCCTAGCAGCTTGTTCTGGAACTGCAGGGGACTTTCGGTTGAAATCTTTAAAAGCCAATAAGTCCAGATAGGAACAATGTATTTTCATCATTTTTGGTAGGTAGGTAGCTGGGAGAGAGGGATGTACATAATTAACTGCAAATTATGCAAATGAGGACTTTATTTGCATAATTAATGAGGAAATTCTATAATTCCAGTGTTTTACATTATAGTACTTGCATACATGTCATGTATGTAATCTATGGCAGATGGAACATCAACAGATACCAATTATGCAAATGATGACCTAATTTGTATAATTAATGCGAAAATTCTATGACTCCTTAGTGGTAAATGATGGGAATTTCAAACTTGGTACATGTGTAAGTTAATCAAAAGTTAACATCACGATTCATTACCTCCATGAAAATGGAGGTATTGTTTTTGGCGCTTCTGTGTGTGTGTGTGTGTTTGTGTGAATGTGTGTTTGTGTTTCCGCATTTTGTACCTTCATAACTCCATAACGCCTTTATGGATTGTGATGATATTTGACATGCTGGTAGGTGTTAGGGGGCGAAGGTCAAGGTCAAATATGGGCCTCCTGGTGGATGACCTTGGTACTGCAGCAGAACTTCCGTTTTTTGTATCTTTTCTCCTGAATATGCTGTGGTCTTGATTTTTTGGTGACAGATAGCTTATCCTGTCAGGAATAAGTGGTGTTGGTTTGGTCCTCCTAGCAGCTTGTTCTGGAACTGCAGGGAACTTTCTGGCGAAATCTTTAAAAGCCAATAAGTCCAGATAGGAACAACGTATTTTCATAATTTTTGGTAGGTAGGTAGCTGAGAGAGAGTTGCACATAATTAAATGCAAATTTTGCAAATAAGGACTTTATTTGCATAATTAATGAGGAATCTCCTTTCTGCAAGGCAGGCCTGGTGCCAGACACGGAACAGATGTGCGGGCTATGTAACAAAACACCAGCTGTCAAAGAGGAGGCAGTGGTGCCTGCTCCCTGTTTGATTAATGACTTGTCCCTCTGGAATAGGGTACATGCACAGTTCACCCAGTTGACCAGTGCTGCTGTCATGACTGTATTAGCTGTCATTTTGTTCTTTACTGTAGTGTACTTCGTAAAATCATTTTAATACAAAAACTCATATATTTCATGGAGGTGTGAGATCTCCGAATTCTTGTTTATTATGTTAATGTGGAGCTCATTTGCATGATTAAAGAAGAAAATTACATTTACATGTTAAGCCCATATTTCATGGAGGCATGAGATCTCAGAACTCTTGTTTATAATAGGTGTTGCTTAACGAGGTGTTGCGTACTGATACTGGTAAGGAATCCTTTACAAAGACAACTCCTTCTCCTGCACGTTTCTAATGTGTGTTTTGGTGCAGAGAAGAATAAGTGTGGAAGGCGGAGGCTGTCAATATATCGAGTTTGAAGCGAGAACATAACTTGAAATTTGGCAAAGAGACCAAAAAACAGAGACTCTTCATTTCAATCAAGGGGGAACTAATTTCCATGCGTATAGCCGTGATATCCCCCCCCCCTCCTTATCGGTCCATCCCTTCTCATAATCTTTTTCAGACTTGTGTGTTAAATCTAAAGTCACCCACTGAACATTTTGTAAGTTATAAAGGTCGTTCTGAAGAAAGATGACGTCCATGTAGTAAAGATTTACAAGTTTAATGGGGGAGGGGGACTAACTTCCATGCGTATAGCCGTGATATTTGGGCCCCCCTCATTAATCGGTCCATCCCTTCTCATAGTCTTTTTTGCGACGTCCTCAGGGGACGGAGCATTGTATAGTACTGCGATCGATGTGCCAGGAATTCTAAAAATTCCGCCAATGCGTCCCCTAGGGAATTCACTTTTGGCCATGCCGGTAGCAGCTGTGCCTTGTTTAGACTTCAGTGTCATTTTATTTGGGGCGTGTGTGGTATTCCTATTTACATTGTAAGAATGTTGATCTTACAGTATAATTTTCACATCTTTCCGCCCACGCAACCCGGAGTTACATGTATAACAGTTTTAAAATCGACGAAAAGCACCCGCGCGTTATAGTGGACGCGCCGCATATATTATCAGGCGGTGGTGGAACCCTCCCACGTGACCGCGCCGGCCAATCAGAACGCTGAGTTTTACAAAACTTTCATTTAGGTAGCGATTTTTCTACCCCAGTATCTCGTTAAATTTCTCTACAATGGGATTATTTTGAAAGTTCAGAGTTGCGCCAAACTGTCGAGGAGACATCCCTTCGTCGCTGGTAGGCTATCGCTGAACACAGGTACGTCGCCTTTTTCCGATATTTGTGCCGTAAATATACAAGGTTCGTGGGTGCCTAAGCAACATAATTTACG
>NW_017803947.1:109628-134324 GCF_001625305.1 Branchiostoma belcheri | reverse complement strand
TGTTAAAAATATCAATGTTTCAATAATTTGAATCTGTTGCACAAGTTTGATTTGTTGATTGATTTGATTTATTGATTTCAGATAAAATGTCTCAGAAGGAGCGACCTTACGGCCTGTCAAAGGTCGTGACCTTGGCCGTGCTGCCAAGACTGTACATGGAGGAACTTGTCCTTGAACTTGGAAGACGAAACATCACCGCCCAAAATTCTTCAAATCGGGAGGACCTCATCAGTACCTTAGCTGACCTGATTATGCGAGAGTTCTGCGGTTTGACCGCAGAAAACAGCTCGAACAGCGAGGAACAACCCAGAACTAGTACAGAAGCTGACAGTAGGTCCTGCGAGAGCTCAGCAACACCCACAGAAGTAGTCTCAAATTCAAACTCAAGAACCCAGATGGTTGCAACAACATCTAGCACAGCGTTAACTGTTTCCACAGTCCAAAAAAGGAAGCAGAGAGACAACGAGTTTGCTACAAGTTCTGGCGTTGCAATGACAACTCCTTCGAAAGGAGAAAACTTGGAAGAACCGAGAGCGAAGAAACAACAAACAGAAAAGTACTGCTCTGCAACAGTCACAAGTACAGAGGAACCTCCCCAAGCTAACTTGTCCAGACAATTGAGCCAAGGAAGCAATGAAAATGAAGGTCTGCATCTAGAAAACAGTCCATCATCAGATGTAGTCCTTATTAAAGTTGAGCCAGCATTGGAGAGAGAGAATGTGGGACAAAACTCGTGGACAAATTTCAGACAAACTACACAAGATGTACAAGAGCAAGCAGATGTGGGGAGTGGTGCGAGTGATTATCTAGTGAGGGTGGAGGAGGGGTTGGGGAGGAGGTATGGGGATGTGTATGGGGGTTTAGGAAATGCTGGAGAGGCTGTGACGGAGTGGTGTGTGGAGGAGAATGTGGTCGTGGATGCAGGAGTTTCCATGGAGATGGACCAAAGTCTGCTGAATCAGCAACAGCAAGAGATGGAGGTGGGTTTGTTTCTTTGTTTGTTGGAAAGTGCCGAAGAAGCATACTACTAGTATACATCTTCTGTGCTTTTCAACTCTATTACTATAGTATTACTAGTTCTCTAGTAATTAATATAAGAGGTTGATAAGCTTGTGCCATCACACAAAAAAAGAAGCACCTGCTTTTATTGGGAATTACTGTTCTAGTTCTTTAATCTGCTCAAGTTATGTATTCTGAAATAAGGGACGAATTTCTTAACATCCCCTCTAAAAGACTGTAATTACATTAAAAATAACACCCACAAATGTTGTGATTGAATTTGAAAAAAAAAGTGATAAGTCAAGTTACAACTGGTCAAGGGATTTAAATTCAGGACCTCATGCACAATAATAATTGCTGGCTACCAATGGTTTGATTGTTATTCTACAATAAATTGAAAATTATTTGTTTCAATCCCTTTTTGTCCAGATGCCAGAAGCAAGCTGCAGTACCCGCAAGCTCCACAGGTGTCCCCACTGCAACTACGCCACCACCTGGTCCTCAGTCCTAACCCGGCACCTCAGAACTCATACGGGGGAAAAACCCTTCAAATGCCCAGACTGCGACTATTCTGCATCGCAGAAAGGCACCCTGGACAGACACATGGCTGTACATAATGGCGAACGACCCTTCGTTTGCTCGGAGTGTGGCTACAGGGCGATCGACAAGTCCAGGCTGACGAGACATTTTAAGACTCACAGTCAGAATAAGCTGTATGTTTGTGATCTGTGTGGGTTCAGCACCCAGGATGGGGTGCCAGTTCATAGCCCATGAAGCAACCCACGTACCACATGTACAAAATGTACACCCAGCTAGTAGTAACCCATGTTAGAAAATATGTCAAGACTGAGCAGACACTTTACCGTTAAGACTCATAGTCAGAATAAGCTGTATGTGTGTGATTTGTGTGGGTTCAGCACCCAGGATGGGAGCCAGTTCATAGCCCATGAGGCAACCCATGTACCACATGTACACCCAACGAGTAACCCATGTTAGAAAACTCTAGACCGTTTAAGACCATAGTCAGAATAAGCTGTATGTGTGTGATCTGTGTTGGTTTAGCACCCATGATGGTAGCCAGTTCGTAACCCATGAGGCGGCCCACACACCACATGTACACCCAGGTAGTAACCCATGTTGAGAAAGCATAAGCTTCGGCTTGAGTATGTCGCCATCTTTTCTCTTTTGTTATTAAATGTTGTAATAAAAAAAGAAAATGAAACGAGTTATTCAGAGAATCCCTTACGTTTAATTGATAAATCATCTTATCCCCAAGTTCTAATGACCGCCAAAAACATTTATACAGTTCTTCAGAGAATCCGATACGTGTAATTAATAAATCGTCTTATCCCCTAGCGCTATTTGCATATTTACTTAGGTGCCTATTGAGACTAGCAGAGACTATTGCCCTTGAACAGACGCTGGTGATACTACATGTAAATCGAACATGCGTTCTGTTCTAATGTTGTTTTTTTTATTCATCAAGACATCAAAGCATAACAAGGACAGTGTGGCGCTGCAGTCAAGCTTATAACTTATATTAACAGCGCCACACAACAAACAAGTACGATTAACATTTGAATACACAAAGTTGACATATCTGTACGCCGTAGTCCCACCACCCCAAGACATTAAAAATGCTAATACTAACAAATTTATTTGAAAATTAAGATTACGTGTTAACCTCCTACATCTCATTGGCGGAAACACACCTGCCAAGCAGAGCTAGAAGTAGAATTTAGACCCATTAACACAATGTAGTATTTGGACTAGTAAATGTTCTACGTTCCTATTGAGACTTGAGCTTGCCGCTACGTTTAGCACAACCACAACACTTCCTACAGACGAGCGAACAGCCGCACCACACGGTCCCCAGGACAGCTGAACAGACGGACAGCAGGAACGCAGCCACGTCCAGCAGGTAGTACTGGTACCACGGCAGCTCCACGGCGCGTGCGCGGAGATGGGGCAGCCGGCCATGTTGGATGACGTGTTCTATCCACCAGACGGCCCGCTCCATGGGTGACTGGGGCTGGTCACGGTGCAGACGGGACAACCGGGCGGCCGTCTCACGGTAGCTGCGAAGGATAGAAAATGGTCCAAATCTCTCCATAAAGACGAAACAACATTGAGCAAAATTTGGCAGTATTTCATCTTTCAGGCTAGGGCATCTAAAATTTTGAATTTCGAGTCCTTTAGAAAACTTAACTAGTAATTTTTTATCAAAAGACAGAATACCCGATTGCGTCTCGGAGAGGGAAGCTGGAGAAGCTGTTTAGAGTTAAAACTTTAAAAATCCAACACAAAAAGTTCCCTCACCTAGAGCTTTCGACCAGTCACTCTGGTCTTCCTCGCTGGGTCAGTCTACTGAGGAAGACCAGAGTGACTGGTCGAAAGCTCTAGGTTTGAGAACTTTTTGTGTTGGATCTTAAGTTTTAACTCTAAACCAGTCACTCTGGTCTTCCTCACCGAGTCAGTGTACTGAGGAAGACCAGAGTGACTGGTCGAAAGCTCTAGGTGAGAGAACGTTTTGTGTTGGATCTTTAGTTTTAACTCTAAACCAATTACTCTGGTCTTCCTCACTGGGTCAGTCTATTAAGGAAGACCAGAGTGACTGGTCGAAAGCTCTAGGTGAGAGAACTTTTTATGTTGGATCAAAAGTTTTAACTCTAAACACAGATGAACTTCCATGATAGCAGTACCTGTTGTTGGTGAGAACATGTAGAATGGCCTGGTACAGCTGGTCTGCGGTGACCGTGCTGAAGTCCAGCGTCACCCCCAGCCCCCTGGCCACCACCCGGGCGGCGTTGGCGGGCTGGTCAGCGAATAGCGGCAGGCAGACCATGGGCACGCCGTGGTGCAGGGCCTCGTACAGCCCGTTCGAACCGGCGTGGGTGACGAAGGCTCGGGTCTTTGGGTGGGCTGCAACAAAGATTTTTAATTTACGCTTGGTGAGCGAATGGGTGAGTGAGTGAGTGAGTGAGTGAGTGAGTGAGTGAGTGAGTGAGTGAGTGAGTGAGTGAGTGAGAGTGAGGAAGGGAGTGGGTGGGTGAGTGGGTGGGTGAGTGAGTAAGTGGGTGGGTGAGTGAGTGGGTGCACGTGGGTGAGTGGGTGAGTGAGTGAGTGTGTGGGTGGGTGCACGTGGGTGAGTGAGTGAGTGGGTGCACGTGGGTGAGTGAGTGAGTGAGTGAGTGATTTCATACTCCACTGCACACGGAAAAGAAATCAAACCCGACAATAATTACAAATGTACATCTAAAGTAGCATCAGTATTACTTATTATAATTTTTACTGTTTATTGTTGTTATCATGTTCTTGCAATTAGCCCTCAGTGCCCTCGGGCATGAATTTGCAATAAACTTTCTATATTATCATCTTCCAATCTTACCCAGAAGATCATTCTGAGGCAGCCAGCCCATCAGCTTGGTGTTGCTACCCAGCCCGGCCGGCTTCTCTCCGACGTAACGCCACACCACCTTCTGCCGGAGTCGGGCGAGGGCTGCCGCGAAGATTTCTCTCTTCTCTTCCGGCATCATCTTTACCATGGACCCGAAACTGACGACAATCACTCCATCGTCTCCGGAACTCTGGACAAACGCTTCCATGTCCTTGAAAATGATAGAACACCAATTGTGAGTTTTCGTTAATTAACTAATCTCAAAGCAGATCCCTTTCGGTGACAAGAAGACAGTATCAAATTGGCCAAGCAGTATCCATTAGCCAGAGAAGGTCGCCGGCCACCGACGGGTAGTGACAAAAAAAACGGCCATTCCACCACAACCTCTGCTTGAAGAGCTTTCGTTAACGCCTTACAGTTACACATTATATGTTCATCAATCGATGGTGAATTACCTTTTTAAAAGAGAGAGCTAAAAAAAATCTTTTTTCATCATGCTCAGGTCGGACGAGTTGCCCGGACCAAGTCCACTCTCATTATGTTTACCGAAGGAAAACATCGTTTTTGCTCAGTTTCTTCCACTTCTTCTTCTTCTCCAAACAGTGACCTCTGACCTGACCAATGACATGATTTGCTGACGGCTGTCACCATGGTGACTGGTGTTGGGTTACATAACGTTGCAATTCCATGGTCTGCTGTGCTCATATACTAATAGTACATGTATGTGAATGTGTTTGGGTAAGAATTAACAGAGAAGACCATGTCCGAAGGTAAACATTATGCATTTGCTTTGCAAATGTTACTTCTCTAGTCTTTTTTTAAGTTTTGTCAAATATACAAGACGAATAGTGAAAAGACCTAGGTCAATCCCTTTTGAGTTTGATCAACGCCAATCCCTATCAGATATCCGCGACTCGCGTGTAGCTATGTGTATAAGAACTCACCTCAGTCAGTGGGGCTGCCTCTTGGACAAACAGTCCCCCAACCTGAACCGTGTTGGGCATACTGGGGCGAGGAAAATCCAGCACATTGTCGGTTTGATAAAGCCACAAGTCCGTACGTGTCATCACGCTTTCAAGAGTTTCATTCTCGCCTATGTGCTTCCGGACCAGTTCGTCAAGGAGGCTACTCGCCCCCCAGCGTGCTATCACGGGTAGGACAGTGTGCATGACCGTGTTCTGAAGTCGCTGTACAAAGCTCATGTCATCGGTAAAGTCCGAACCTAGAAAAGGCACGTATGACATAGGGAGTGGAACGCCGGTAACTTTTTCGGCAAAAAATTGATCCACGCGCATAACAGCGACGAGGGGAACACGGGAGTCAATTTTAGATGCCAGGATAGCGCCGCAAGGGGACTGGGGGTCGGCAACAACCACACTGAACCGGGAGGCCCTTAGGCGGGCAAGCAAGTTACTGTTCCCCAGAAGAAGGGCGCAGTAGTTTCTATAATAGTCATAACCAGAGGCGAATAGTTCTCTAATTTCATAGAGAGATAATTTCCTAGCCACTAAATGAGCGTTGTCTTGTAGTGTCTTGAACCTTGCTTGGATTCCCTGGTCTTGGAACGCCTCAAACTGAAAGTCAGGCCACTCCGCTCGTCGTTTTCCCACGATGTCCTCTGAAACAACTACAGCGACGGTATGACCTTTGTCTACCAAAGCACGACCGATGTGGGCCAGAGCCATCCAATGACTGTCGGCAAATGGTGCCGGCACAAGAAGAACCTTCTCTGAGTTACAAGAGTGGATAGAGATAAAACACAGGAAAACTATTAGAAGAACGGCAGAACAGCGAAGCTTCGACGCGCTTTCCATGTCGCCCTGTTCTCGTGTCTTTGTTCTTCACCAGTCGAACCGCAGACCTCTATGCGCATCGGTTCTGCGCAACTCTCTCGCTCTCGAGAAATTATCACCAACTTTAACCTCGTCTAACTCGAGTGCAATTCACTGTTTATCTACAAAAGCCAGGACCAGAGTCAGAAGTCAGTTTGCAGAAGTATGGTGTCAACAGCCAAAATGAGGCATAAAACGGTTTACGGTATAGCGCGTCACTTGAGAGCAAGTTTAAACCGTTGCGCGTTTTTCATAAAAAAATTGGCCATTGAGGACTTTTGTCTCACCTCAAAGTCTTGAACACGACATATAATGCGATAACATGTGAAGTAACAGGGCCGTGGCGACGGAGCGCTGTGCACGTGTTAACCATTTTTTTCTTATATTCCAACATGTCGATCGTCGATGGCTGGCTACCTTCTCTGGCCAATTAATACCCTTTTTAGACCAAATTCCTACGTTTTATTCAGCCTGCAAAAGGAGTCTGTTGGAGACTAAGTTCATATGACGTGACAAGGAGTCAGCGAATTAGTGACAGGTAATTAGCGAATTAGTCTAATTGAAAGTAAATAACAATGTGATTATAGGTTTTATCCAGAGTATGTTGTTTTTCCTAAAGTGAGTAAGTAATGGAGTAATGGAGTGAGTGAGTGAGTGAGTGAGTGAGTGAGTGAGTGAGTGAGTGAGTGAGTGAGTGATCGCGAGTGAGTGAGTGATAAGCATGTCTAGGCAAAGTCCGTCCTATGACGTACAGCTTTCCTTTGGTTATTGTTGTGATTGTTATCATGGCATAAATCAGTGACGTACTCACGTCACGTAATCACGTGACCTGCACCGTCCTATAGCGTCGTCCGAAACACGCCACTTTTTGTAGCCTCCTGTGCAGGCCCCGCGGCGGGTGGGAAAGAGTTTTTAACGCGTTATTTTAATAGCCGGGCATCCTACAACCAGCCACTGGGAGAAGGTTCCATTCAACCCACGGGATTTCTGAATGGAAACTTCTCCCGGCGGCTGGTTGTAGGATGGCTGGCTGTTACAATAACGCGTTAAAAACTCTTTCCCACCCGCCGCGGGGCCTGTACAGGAGGCTAGAAAAAGTGGCGTGTTTCGGCTACACTTTCTCACCCTACTACTAGGTATACTACTGAGGTGAGGCCGACCGAATACAGTATGGCGCTCAACTCTGGCGACCTGATTTGCATCACCGCAAGTCTCGCATTTTTCTTGTCACTGTACAAGTTTGTGATCCCTGCCGCATTAGGGAGGGTCTCTAAGAAGTACAACTCGCTTCCGGATGTGAAAAAAGTGTGCGTGAAAGAAAGGTAAAATTTGGTTTGGTTTTCCTTTAATTAGTGTCCACGATCGTGATAATGATCATTCTGGCATACTCATTTTCACCTGAGTGAAGTGAGAGGGCCTGTACTGGGGGTAGTGATTACGAATTACGCAAATTTTTCGCTACCGATTATAAATTAAGGGCATGTTTTCCTGCTGATTACAACTTTACGCTTTGCGGCTAATGTTCTGATTACGAATTACGCTGATTTTTGGGAAGGCTGCCTAAGGCCAGGTTTACGAAGACTAAAAAGGCCTGATTACGCCTTATGAAAAAGAGCATGCAGGTAACCTTTAATGCCCACGATCGTGATAATGATCATTCTGGCATACTCATTTTCACCTGACTGAGGGGAGGAAAGTTGCGTTAAGTGCCTTTTATGTTCTTGGCTGTAAATTAGCAGACTACAATTGACAGACCAAATCAATGTATGTCTCTGTACAGTTCAATCCATCTTCGTTTGTCTCTTGCTAAGTCTCTAAGATATTTCAGTACGTGAGACTCGAATCTGATGTTGTGATTAAGATAAAATTTACAGTCGTCAACAAGGCTACTAAGGAGACCTACGGCGGGTGGAGTGACGACCCCCAGGCCTTTCCGGCTAATCTGCCTTAAGTATGTCGAAGTGCCTTTTCCCGAAGGGCATAATTATAAGTCTGGGACTTCGCGGGACTCGAACCCGGGATCTCTTGGTTCTGAGCCAAATGCAATGCTAGTAACACCACACAAAACTCCACAAAATGTAACCTTAGTCTCTACCAAAGTCATCCGCGAATCCAGAAATTTGTGAACGGGGGGTGTGTGGGGGGGGGGGGTGCAACGCCTGACATGGCCAGAGGCCAAGTAAGCGCAGCGCGTAAGTTCTGCCGGTCACTGTCACTGGAGGGCATGTTCTCAAGGGGAGGGTCTGCTGCGAGTTGTTCGTCTGATTGTGTATGGTAGATCGTACCGTCAACATGTCTAGAAATGTTGGTATAAAAAAAATAATAAGAAAAAAAGCTCCAGGCGCATTGCTGCCGAAATGTCGTTGTAAGTAGGACTACTTCAGTTAAAGACGTTGATATGAAGTACGTAAGAGGCGACCACCTTGTCAAGACGACCAACTGGCCAAATAGACCCGTTTTCCCCGTCCCGAAAATATTTCCCATAGGCTCAAGCATTAGCGCTCTGCCCAAGTCGACCGCCTGCCTGACGCGAGCGGCTCGAGTCGGGACCACGCGCGACCAAAACTCTTCCCATGACGACCGCATTATTTTTAAAAGTGTGTCTACATCGTTTTTTATTGAAAACTTGCGGGGATTTATGGAGAGATCGACCTGTTTACGTTGTGTTTTTCCGGCCGAGCGATTTAAGATGGCGCCGATGGGGTCACGATGTTGGGTCATTGGAACAGACTACTGTAATATTATGGGTACAAACTTAACGTACGGTTTGACTCTACTCAACCGTACAAAATGTACATTGTATACTGTGTGCTGATATCTCACAAGCGATCTGCTCTTTTGAGCTTGAAGCAGAAATACCTGGTGCTCAATAACGACAAAGACTAGCCAGGTTAACAGTATAATTGCATAACGGAAACAATTGTACATTGTGACGTGTTAGGTGACATTTTATCATACAGTACAGGGTAACATGTTTTGCGACGCCTAGCCTGAGAGGCGGAGAGAAATCTTACACCAGTGGTCGACTCGGGAACAAGAAGTCCCGAGTTCGAGTCCTGACATGCCACCGATCTTGTGCCCTTGGGAAAGGCCCTTTACACGACTTTCCTCACTTCGCTCAGGTGAAAATGAGTATTGTCATGTCCCCTGTGTTGGTGACGGCATCAATATAAGTTGAAAAAACTTGAGTGTGCTGTCACCACGTCTGGTGATTACACGTTGGAATTAAAAAAAAAGTGTTCATACACCCGTTTTGCCCTCCCTTCAAATTGTGCTTCTTGTGGTAAATAAATAAATAAACAAATAAACAATATTTCTGCAGCCTGATGTCCCTGTTTATCAGCCCGTTGGTCGGCTTCATTGGCCTCTACCTCTTCTTGTTCTCTGACGTCATCGCGCCTGACGTCATCAGGTCAGCACTCATTGGTTTATTTTATTCCATACGTTGAAGAGATTTAAGCAAATGTATCTATTGAGGACGGAGCAAATTGATATCCGCTTTATATACATCTTTGACCCCAAATAAACGATTTACAATATTTCAATGACAGCTAGGCACTTTTATTTCTGTCCAGGCAAGAAGTGCCATTACTGAAACTGGCTGTCTGTATACTGTTGGGATACCTAATTGCAGGTGTGGTATATACTTTATTGGTTTGTAGTTATGTACTTTTATTTGTAGTTATATACTTAAGTTTATAATCATTTACCTTCGTTTATAGTTATCTAGTTTAGAGTCAAATGCTTTAGTTTAAAGCAATATACTTTAGTGTTGTACACTTAAGTTACATGTATTTACTTTAGTTTATACTTATCTTAATACTTTTGTTGTGAGCTAAGTAATGTTTTTGTTCAAATAACTTGATGAAAGCATCTTCGCAAATCGAGTAATAAGGCCACAGCAAGTAAATTTTATGGATGACATCCTCCGCAGACTCCAAATATAATGCGAGCGGTCGAAAAGAAATCAAGGCGGGCCGAAAAAAACAAGGTTCCTACATTTTCAAATTTCGATTTGATTCAGTGAGAGCATCACATATACACAGCCAGCATCACATATCACTGCATCAAAGTAAAAAAAAAAAAAGAAGGCAACAAAATTTCTTCTTTTTTTCTCCAAAATCAGGCGAAAATTATTTAATCCATAAAAATTACTTAGTGTGGCCTAACTATTTTTTTTTTGTGTGTGTGGAATTAGACTTCGGAATTCGTGCCGCCAACCCGGCTTCGGACGTCTGCGATTGGTCCATGTTCCTGCATCACGTGCTCACCCTTTACGCCGGACACTCATCCGCCGTACGTATACGTCACAGTCTCTATGGCAACCAACTTGATTCGAAGAAGCCATTTTATCTCAGTCGTAAACACTTTAATTTTCATGTTTACCGAAGGAAAACATATTGTTTTTGCCCAGTTTCCTCCTCTTCTTCTTCAGTGACCTCTGACCTGGCCAATGACATGATTTGTTGACGTCTGTCACTATGGTGATTGGTGTTGGGTTACATAATGTTGCAATTTCATGGTCTGCTCTACTCCTGTAACCATATACTCGTAGTACATGTATGTGAATGTGTTTGAGTAAGAATTAACAGGGCAGACCATGTCCGAAGGTAAACATTATGCATTTGCTTTGGAAATGATTCTTCTCTAGTTTGAATCTAATTTCCCCCCTTCAGGCTTCAGCTGACCTGCCCTACTACCAGGTGCTGTGGACCCTAATGGAGTTACCCAACATCTTCAATTGCCTTCGGTAAGTGTAAAACCCCTTCACAGCCTCGTGCTGGTAGACCTATTTAATTGAATCTTTAATTGCATGTTCATGCCCATGGGGCTAAATGCATACATCAGAGCGTGATGTTACATGTACATCATACTGAGTAACATAATACAAAGGGTACAAGGATTAGCCTCTACCAGGCTTGGGGAGCTGAGGCGGCTGGAAAGAGTAGAAATCGGCCAAATAGAGGGATAAGCATGCCAAGGGAGTTTGTCCGTTGAGAGAACATTTCGCCCCAAGCCTGGTAGAGGCTAACAAGGATAACAGAATGACGTAAAAGTCTTAACAACCACTAGAGAATAAACTAATCCCTCTTTTTAAAGCGGGAGATAAATTCACATAGTTTTTCTATTGTATGATGATTACTGGTGGAAAGGAGATGACAACAAGTGATTTTTTTAATCATCTATAACGTCATTTTTTCTACATTTTAGACATGTAAGTAAACTCGGTCGTTTTACAAATGGGTAAATTGTTTAGAGTTAAAACTTTTGGTCCAACACACACAAAAAAAAGTTCTCTCACCTAGAGCTTTCGACCAGTCACTCTGATCTTCCTCAGTAGACGTCGTCTACCAGATACCTTTGACCCAGTGTTGACGTCACACTTCCAAGAAGCCACGTGACAAGCTTCACTGGGTCAGTCTACTGAGGAAGACCAGAGTACATGTATACTGGTCGAAAGCTCTAGGTGAGAGAACTTTTTTGTGTTGGACCAAAACTTTTAACTCTAAACATGTAACTACTAACACAGATGAACTTTCATGATAGTAAATGGGTAAATTGTATTTCAGTGTAATCCTGAAGGAGCTGGGTCAGAAAACGTCCCTCATCTACGTACTGAATGGACTCGCCTTAACATTGGTGACATTCCTAACCAACGTGGCGCCAATTCCGTTATTTTGGTATCACATGATCCCCCTCGTCCAATCAGAGGCCTTCTCTGAGGTGACCTTCGGTATGAAGGTCGCGACGTTCGTTCTATCACCCATCATGCACATTTTGCAATGCTTCTGGTTTTTCAAGGTATGCAGAGGTGCATTTGAATATTTTTTCGGGAAGACAGTCAGGAAACAAAATTGAAGTCGGGCATACTAAGACCACAAGTAATTTTCATGGATGACATCAGCGTGCGCATTAATTTTTAGCCTGATTTTGAGCACAAAAAAAAAAAGAAATTTTGTTGCCCTGACAGTGGTCAACATGCTGAAAATGGGCAAAGATTTTCATTGCGATGCCGGAATGTGGATGGCAGATAAATATGAAGAGAGGAGACAAGGCTCGGATTTAATTTTGCAGTGATGAAAGGTTTGTTTAACAAGGTTTATGATGTTAAAATTTAAAAATGTATTAAGTTTGTTTTTCTTTTGCGCGCCTTGTATTTTTTTCGCCCGCTCCTATTAGATTTGGAATCTACAAATGTCATCCATAAAATTTACTTCCTGTGGCCTAAATACTTAAGGTGGGGTCGTGTGGCGTATCGGCAGAGTGCTCGACTCGGAACCAAGAGGTCCCGGGTTCGAGGCCTGATATGCCACCGATCTTGTGCCCTTGGGAAAGGCACTTTACACGACTTTCCTCACTTAACTCTGGTGAAAATAAGTATTGTCTTGTTCTGCCCTCTATCTGCGTTGGTGACGGCATAAAATAAGTTGATATAACTTGAGTTTGCCATCACCATGTCTAGTCAAGAAAAGTTGAAAAAAAGGACTTATCGTGGTAGACTATTTTCCAAATTTGGGCAATCAGCTCTTTGTTAGATATTATGATCCACTGTCATGTCACATGCCATTGTGATGACTCAAGTAGTTGGCTAAATTTGTTGAGCTTCGATTGTGTTGGAAAGATCATGTCACATCAAGGTCACCTCAAAGAACATCACTTGTAAGACCGAACCTAGAATATGCCCTGACAGTATGGGATCCATATACAAGGGAAGACAAAGATAAACTGGAAAGGGTACAGAATCAAGCTGCAAGATTCTGTATGAACAACTATGTAAGAGGTGCTAGTGTCAAGGAAATGAAACCTACAGTGGGTGTCACTGGAAGACAGAAGAAAGATGTCCAGACTATGCATGATGTACAAAATGACTAATAAACTGGTGGATGTCCCAACTACTAAGAACCTAATACCAGCCCAGAAGAGAACAAGAAATAGCCATGCCTTCAAGTACCAGAGTTATCAACCAAGGATTGAAGTGTTTAAGAATTCATTCTTTCCTAGAAGTATCACAGAGTGGAACTCCCTGTCACCAAGTGCAGTAGGGGCATTGTCATTAGATAGCTTTAAACAATGTCTAGCGATAGATGTTCAAGGGTTTGGTGTAACAAGTCGATTGGTGTAATATAGCCAGCTGCCGCCGCGCCGCGTGCCTGCGAAGCTGGTGTGTTACGCCGAAAGGCGGTTATACCGGCTATACAGATACAGATACACATGCCATTGTGATGACTCAAGTAGTTGGCTAAATTTGTTGAGCTTCGATTGTGTTGGAAAGATCATGTCACATCAAGGTCACCTCAAAGAACATCACTTGTAAGACCGAACCTAGAATATGCCCTGACAGTATGGGATCCATATACAAGGGAAGACAAAGATAAACTGGAAAGGGTACAGAATCAGCATGCAAGATTCTGTATGAACAACTATCAAAGGGGTTCTAGTGTCAAGGAAATGAAACCTACAGTGGGTGTCACTGGAAGACAGAAGAAAAATGTCCAGACTATGCATGATGTACAAAATGACTAATAAACTGGTGGACGTCCCAACTACTAAGAACCAAATACCAGCCCAGAAGAGAACAAGAAATAGCCATGCCTTCAAGTACCAGAGTTATCAACCAAGGATTGAGGTGTTCAAAAATTCATTCTTTCCTAGAAGTATCACAGAGTGGAACTCCCTGTCACCAAGTGCAGTAGGGGCATTGTCATTAGATAGCTTTAAACAATGTCTAGCGATAGATGTTCAAGGGTTAGGTGTAACAAGTCTATCAGGTTTTGGCTATACAAATACAGAAGCTGGCAGTTAGATTTACACTAAAATATCTGCACAAAGACTACATTTTCATTCTCACATTGTATTGAAGAAAGGTGGTGGTATGTTCTTAACATTCCTGGTAAAATAAATGATAAATTGTATTCAACTGCTCAACTTCTAGATTAAAAAAATACAACCAGTATTCACCAAATAGGTGTTTTATTGTGTAGAAAAACTCCGGTTTCCCTTCTCAACATTGACCATGGAGGGGAGGGTGAGTTAGACAAAGCAGTGAAGGTGAAAACTTTTCCAGAATAAACCATTGATAAAAAAACTGAGTCAGAAGCACAGACATCAGATATGTTAGCAGGCCTTGAATGATGCTATGAAACTGAAGTACGGACAATAGAACGACACCTTGCTTTAGTGTAATGCCGATTCTTACAATGCAACACAATGCCTTTCTGTGGTAAGTCACAATGGGGCCACAATGTCTGTGCTTTCAAAATAGGTCAAATCAATGTTCAGTTTACAAGTACAAGTAATTGCGACAAAAAACTTCACATTGTTCTTGATACAGCAATAGTGGTCTCGTGTACTATACTTTCTGGCCTTACTGAAACTGACCAAAAAAGTCTGGTCTGGCTTTTCGAACCATACTTCCTGCTTACCCCAACTTGTCAAACAATCAATGAGTCACCAATGTGGTCCTTATGCCACATTGCTGAGGCTATAGGCAAACCTCAGTTCACTTTTCCTCCCTGTATTAGCAGTAACTACAGTACCTTGATAGTGTCTAGTACAGATCAGTTTTGTATCTCGCTATTGACTTGGGAATAAAGAAACCTTGAAAGCATCTGACCTGTATATTTCTTATAACAGGTTGGGTTCACCCACAAAGAAAATACAATGGAACTACAACTGAATTTCTTCTTCAGAAAATAAAATTTACCGAGGATTTTTTTCTTGATATCTTCAATACATCCAAGCTAACACAAAAGTACTCCATACACTAGAAATGATATACTGTTCAAAGTACATAACACAAGATTGCAATATATACTGAGTATAGAGGATGTACAGGCTAGTCTATGACAATGGTTAGAGGGAAGGTTTACACACTAAGAGTTCACACTCTGTATCAAGGTGATGTTGTCTCCCTTCAGAAGAATCCGACCTGAAAAAACAATAACATTTTTTTTTGTTAACCTGTTTGATACATACATAATCAGCAATGATTAGATTTCATATGGATTGTGACTACATGGAAAACTACATTGTAGTCTTTTATTGATAGGTTTCGAAATAAATGAAATGAATTGTAGGTACAACATATATTCAGGTCCGGATCTGTACCAAAATAATTACAGATACAAGTATTCAGCACACATAGACTTATTCACAGGTACAGTGCTCTCTAGCATGCTTTATACTGCATTTAGTCCGTGGGCTGAACTTGAAGTTGGTTCAGAGTTTAAGACTTAAAGAGATGAACACCAGATAGTAACAAGAAGAGATACAAGAATGGCAATCAGAAAGAAGACAAAACCGGTAAGTGATGATGGATTTAAGAAAGAGAACATAGGGTTACAAAACATAAGACAGAAAAGAGTTTCCTCAAAAGGCTAAGGACCATGCTGCCTGGCGGGATAAAATGAAGAGGAGCAAGGGGCCACCCGTTGAGTTCTGGCCTAAGCATTTAGGCAGGTTCCTTACCCAGCGGCTTCCTGTTCTTGGTTTTGAGGTGAATCTCCTCAGCATCATCCAGCACCAGGTTCATGTACTCATCAAAACCCTGGGGTGGGGACAAAAGTGTAAGAGGCTTAACACAGACAACAACACCCATATATAGCTGCAATTTACCACTACCTCAGTACCTGATTGTAAGTACGAAATGTATTACTAATTAGCCATAGCCCATGGGCATCCCATTCAAGATTTTTGCACTAGATATCATTACTAGACCAAAAGGCCAAGAGAACTAGACTACTTTCTCCACTGGAATATAGATCTAACGATTATGAAAACAGATGCTTGTGAGTGTTTGCAGAAGTGCACAGACTTACGATGATGTGTCCCTCGATTCTCATGTTAGTCTGCTCGTACAGCCAGATCTGGATACGGGAGCGCTGTTCAGAGGGAGACAAATCATTAAATCATGTTGATTAACCTTACTGATCTTATTGTTGCCTGGGACAAAACATGCACCTGTATTAAGGCTTTTGTTTGGTTCATTCGCATATTACGATAAGGTGTTGCCTTTGGATTTTACTAAAAGTTTTAGATTCAAAATTATGATATTCATTGGTTTATTTGTCATGGTTACATGTTAAAGAACACATATATCATTAAATGCATGTGTTATACTTATATGTTAACTTAATACCTTTATATGATATTTCTATAGTATGGATATTTTTGTAATAAACTGTACTTACGTTTTGCAGATATCTGAAGATCAAATTCTGAAATAGTCTGGTTAAGGAAAACCACATTGGAACAAACACTACTTAATATGTACCAGCAAATATGTCATCCTCAGTCAAATATTATTTGAATTCAATATATATTGACTTTGGTCCCGTGGAAAATAAAATGCAACATGTAATATTGACATTAAAAAACATTACACTTTACAAAGTATACAGTACATTACACAGTTGCACAGTTAGGCATGGGGAGGGGGGCACACGTGCAAATTCACCCATCAACAAAAACAATGCAAACAGCCAAGCAAACGGCTCAAAAAGGATACGATCGGCTGCACCATAACCTTCTGCACTTTCTGCCCCTTATACGCCATGGCTGCTGCGGTAGTTTTGTCGGAATGATGGAAGAAAAGAGAGAAGTGAAAACAAAGACACGGCGTTTCTGACCAGAAGGAAAATGGCGGAAAACGCGCCGGTGACGTTAGCGCATGCGCCTGGCGTGAAAGTAATTAGTTCGGCGAATACACGGTAAGTATAGGGGAGTTTCAAACTAATTTTATAAAACTCATTTTCTACAAAGTAACTTCAAATTGAACGTAATTTTCTTAAATTAATTGAATTCAAAAACAATTTTGAGGTTTTTTTTCCTATTATATCAACAAAAATGTGATTCAAGATCTAGGTTGAAAATGGAATACACCCCTTTTTCGGAATGTAATCATCTGTGTTCGACATTCCAAAATGGCGGCTGTTTTGATCGATTTCTGAGCGTCTCTTCGGGCGGTTTTCATCGTAAATAGGCAATAGATCAATCGGTATGTACGTAATATGTATAGGTAATAGTAGAGTTTATCGTTTGTAATGCTCTCGTCAACAGTAACTCGTAAGTTTGTGATTTCTTCGATCGAAAATGATGTTTTTATTTGCTTCGAAGGGGAGGGGGCGAGCGCTGTTCATGTTTTATCCTGAATAATTTTCGCCAATATATTTACGTCTTGCCTGTCAGAAACTGCTGTCGTTGACTAAAATGCTGTAGAGCTTGCGTAATTCCTGTTCTATATGTCAACTGCAGCTGGTTTTTGTTGCTCCAAATCGTCTGTTTTGTCGTCTGCTAATCCCTGTAAAGTTACATGTCAGCGTTATGCGTTACCATGGCAGCATGAACTTGTAGCCATGCCATGGCAACGTTTACCATGTTCACAAGTTTTACTCCAGACACGCCCGAATAGTGCTGTCTCGATGCTGGACGAAAAGTTGTGCATTCAAATCATGTAACTTTCTTTCCATAACTGCCACAAAAGGCAGATTTTGTCAATCACTTGGGACTGATTATCTATTGTGACTGTACCTCCCAGATGCATGTTTTGTTCCACAGTTTCATTGATCTGAAGTCTGTTACTAGTGTTAGAATGGCTTTTATATGTAATTTTGTGTGGTATAAGCTTTAATCAGGTTGATCATTACCTTTCTATTTTCTAATTGCACCCTTAAGCTGCCCCTACAAACTTTTCTTTCAGATTGAACCTTTGGGACTTTTCTTCTCCAATCACCTAATGGGTCCCTCAGGCTGCTCCCTTTATAACAAGACTTTGTGATATGCCATTTCCTGTCTTTTGAGAAGTTTTCTTTTGTATAATGACATACATACGTATTGTATCATCTACAGAAACCCAGGTGACTGGCAATATTAAATTTGCCAAATTACATTGTAGTGTTAGTTGCCTGTCCCTTGTGACTCATTATTTTGCTTATATATTAATGCTGTATAGAACAGATAACCACTTTCTCTTGTGTATCCTTAGTGCAGCTTTTCTCAGCAGTCTTGACTTCAGCTTGCTTGTCTTCTGTCAAATTCTTAGAAACATTCCTTGAACAGTTTCTGGAAGGTAAGTCTGTCTATCCACTTTACTCCTGATTCTCTAAAGAGTTTCTGCTACAATCTAATCTCCAATTACCAAAATTCCATTTACATGTGTAGCTTTCAATGGCCAAGCCATTAGGTTGGGAAATGTGAGATGGAGATGTCTTCAAGAGTTTGATCCCTTTCAATTCCCTTCCCTGGCATTCTACATGTAGCTGGACCATATGTCCTGACTTTGCACAACTTTGCTCACTGGACCAGTACTTAAGTGGATGCATTTACAATGAGGGGTTTATTTTTACAGAACTCCAACAGTTCAAGTGATTCTACCCTGTGGTTGCGATGGACTTCATCCTGCACGGCCGAGGGACCCCCAGACACAACAGGGGCGGGGCAGCAGGGAGAGGGGGACAGGACAGGCAGCAGGTGGGGTCAGCTGTGTATCAGGAACAGATAACCTGTAACCTACATAGCACGCGACATGAAGTGTACCGACATTGACCCAGCCAGCTGGGAGCAGCTTGCGGCAGACCGCAGTGAATGGCGGCACGCGGTCAAGGTTGGCCTAGCAAGAGGACAGGTGAAACATCACATGCGGCTGGACACAAAGCGCCAGAAGCGGAAAGAGAAACTCCATGCTCAAAACAGCTCATCTTTCCTGTGTCCCAACTGTGGTCGGGACTGCCATGCGAGGATAGGGCTGATTAGCCACACCAAACGCTGTCCTCGGCCACAACACCAGACCTAGAGTGCTACCATCATCTTTCGAGATGGAAGGATGCCTACATAGCAATGCTATTACATACAAGCTCAATCATTATTGTATCCTGATCCCTGCCTATCTACATGTAGTTCTATGGCTGAATGTGTCAGGGTTAGGATCATGCACAGGGAGTGCAAGCAACTTTGTATCAGAAACAGGCTTAAATCTGCAACCTACATACATGTGTATATAATATAGTAAACACCGAGCAGATTATTATTGGAATGAGCAGAGCACTTTGGACTAATGCCTCTGACCATTTACAGCTTAGAGGTACATATCCAATCTTTTGTCAAAAACTTCTCTGTTACATAGCGGATCATAATGACCCCCAGCGGGGGTCTTCACGCTTCGTTAAAAATTGAAAAATCTCAATATTTTAGACGAAATCTTGAGATCTTATGAGACAATATTGAGATTTTTTATGACAATCTCCAGATCTTTCAGAAAATCTTGAGATGAAAACAAAAGGTCTCAAGATCTTTCCAAATGTTTTCAAAGTATCTTGAGATTTTTCCAAAGCATCTCGAGATGCTTTAAGAAATATCAAGATTTTTAAAGCAATCTTGAAAAAACGTGAGATCTTTTAAACAATCTTGATATTTTTTAAAGCATCTTGAGATGCTTTGGAAAAATCTCAAGATACTTTGAAAACATTTGAAAAGATCTTGAGACCTTTTGTTTTCATCTCAAGATTTTCTGAAAGATCTGGAGATTGTCATGAACAATCTCAAGATTGTCTTATAAGATCTCAAGATTTCGTCTAAAATATCGAGATCTTAAGAATGAATCTTGAGATTTTTCAATTTTTAACGAAGCGTGAAGACCCCCGCTGGGGGTCATTATGATCCGCTATGTAACAGAGAGGTTTGTGACAAAAGATTGGATATGTACCTCTAAGCTGTAAATAGTCAGAGGCATTAGTCCAAAGTGCTCTGCTCATTCCAATAATAATCTGCTCGGTGTTAGTAGCCTTTCTAGTTCTATCCCTGAATGGGTCACGGTTACGATGAGACATGGTTCTGGTCTTCTGGATAGTCTCTGTGTATCCAATGGATGTAGATTTGCCCCAGGCAAGGTTCCAGATAGATTGTCTCTACGTATCCAAGAAATCAATGCAGATTTTTCCTAGGCACAGTAAACTGCTGAATACACAGTATCCAATCTGGAACCATGCATGAGCATATATCTGTATAAAGCATGGTCCTGGATATAACAACCAGAAGTTTGGAACTAATAATATGTTTACTCTCCCTGTTATATGTTGTACATGTAGGTACTGTTCCCATTTAATGTCAACATATTTTTCAGGCTGATCCTATGACGAGGGCTCCTTCCAGAAGGGACACAGCCAGCAGACCAGCAGAGTGAGTTTTACTATGTACACTGACAGTGTGTCTTACACTAGACCACAGGGCATTCTGTTTGCTGTTATAAGGTTAGCTGTGATAAAAGTGTATGTGTTGATAAATGCCAAAGGACCACTTCTTCATCACAAAACAGGCATTTATTGGATAAACTCAAAACTTGAACCCAGTGCAGTCTCAGTGCACAAAGGAAAATACAGATCATACAAGTACTCACAGCAAATGAAGTAATGCAAGATACTTACAAGCTTTGTACACAATATGGTTCCAGGTTCACCACTGTACATGATACAAAGGATGGAAATCACTTATAAGTTCAAGCAGACTCAATTCTCTAACAGTGTAGAACTTCGTTCATATTATCCAAAAATCTTAATCAGTGTTCAACACACATTGACTTTCTCAGAAACAAAGCTAAAAACTTAACATTTTTACAAGCAAATTCTCAGTGCTATCCTATTTATATACTAGGCTACCATATACTGGCTAATGTTCAGGGTGGCTGATTTTCTTTGGCCTCCATCAGTACAATCCTACAGAATACATGAATTTGTATGTATACTAAGTACATGCATTAGCTTAGCTGTCTGTGATAAAATATAGCCTTATAACTCTACTGTTCTTATAACAAACCAAACTGTTCAGAAGCATAAAAATCTCCAATCTTCATAAATTCTTTTTTGACATTACAACAAATCACATGAATCAATCAATGTTCTAAACACACAAATCACAGAAAACCTCACAAATCTGTACATTTTAATCTCATGCAGTGAAGAAGTACTGATTAACATACTGGTATCATATTTGGGTTTACAATTGCAATTAGTTTTTTTGGCTCAGTGCCACAAAGAAAATGGTGTTCTTGGATAAAACAACCAAATATGGTATGGTATAACCATTACTGTAACAGTACTGTTTTACATGCAAAAGAAATACAAGCAAGGAAGTCTGAATTGTAAAGCAATTTTGAATTCTCCCAAACAAACATTTGTTATACATGTAATACAAATGGAGGTTTCAAAGCTGCCCCACCTACCAAATAAGGAGTAGATTAAAAAACAATGAAGACATTTTGAAGGGAAAACTTTTGTCCCTTACATGTATCTGTACTTTCTGATACAATGATCATCAGTATCAGCTACAAACACATGTCCATCCTCTGTCACAGCCACCCCGTGGGGCCAGTTTAGTTTGTCCCCATCACTGCTAATGGTGGACACCCAGGTGCCATCTAGGCGGAACACCTGAAGCTTCCTGCCATGTTCTACACCACCCACATCAGATTCCTCCCCAATGTTCCCCAGAACTATGTTTCCCTTGCTGTCAGCTGACACCCCCATAGGACCCCACATGCCCCATGGCTGCTGCCTGCCCTTCAAATTCTGACCAAACTTGTGTCGAAAGTTCAGATTCTTGTCAAACACCTGAACACGGTTGTTGTTTGTATCTGCCACAATGATGTTGTCTTCTTTATCCACACAGACAAAATATGGCTCATCAAATTGTCCCTCCCCCTTTCCCTGTCCTCCCACCTGTTTCACCGGTGTCCAATCTGCCTCAAAGAGGAAGACACTGTGCTTGCTATAATCAGCTACAACAACCCTCCCATCCCTCTGTATTGCCAGGCCATAGGGGCTTGTGCAATATTTACCCAGAGAAAATTTGTACAGCTCTTCTCCTGATGGGGAAAATTTCTTCACCATTTCCTTCTCACATCCCACCACTATGGTGCCATCAGACTCAATTGCAACTGATCTAGGGGATGCAGTTGGAAATGTGGAGCAAAACTTCCCACTCAGATCAAACACCTGAACACGATTGTTCTCAGTATCAGCGACATACAGCCTGTTCCCCCTGACTGCTACATCTATAGGAGTGTCAAACTGCCCCTGCTGGCTCCCCTTCTGCCCAAATCTCAGAACAGGGTTGTTGCTGCCGACATCTACAGTGACTGGTTGACACCTCGAAGGCAAGCTCTGAAAGAATACGCCAGTTTTTCTCGGCATTGTCACACCCACCTCATGCTTTCCTGATATTTGTGGCCTCCAGACTGCCTCAAACACCCCCTTACAGGTTTCTGTAGCTCCTAATCTACATGTAACACCCTTCCCCCCAGGTGGGATGACTGTGACTTGTGCCCTATCACTAGTACTACTGGTACTAAGTAACTCCTTTAGCCTGAAAATAATTGTAGTAGGCAGGCTTTCTACTGGGCATTCTGTGACTATGGTGCTTGTATCATGCAGTGAGAGAGACCCTGGAGTCGGTGGTAATGTCTCTGTGTCAGCGTGAAAAGAAATCTGACCTTCTAACCCTTCATGTGAAATTTTGTTTGTTCTTATTATGTGGTTTAGGTTATCTTGCAGGTGCAACCCCAGCATGACATGCTCTACATCATTGTCTCTTGCCATGATATCTCTACAGAACTTAAGTTCATCTTCACTAGATTTTAGATTCCCCATCAAATTTTGCTTTACCTTCAGCAGTGGCTCCCTTAGGGTTGTGTCCATACTATCTAGTTTAACAACAATGTTCTGCTTAGCCTTGTCCATTTTTTTCCTTACCTGTGCAAAATGTTTCTCAATTTTTTCTTTCTGAAGCTCATAATTTGCTGCAATGCTAGTAAGCTCTTTCCCAACAATGCTCTCTGTCTTCTTTAGTTCATCAACTGTCTCTTGGGTTTTTGCCATTAGCACTTGTAGTTCATCCTTGTACTTTTGTGAAACCTTACTGACCTCTTGAGGGTCGTGGTCAGGCCCAGGTTGGTGCCCAGTAACAGTGCATTTTTGGCACACAAGCTTGGTACAGGGTTGGCAGTAGAATGTCAGGAGCTGGTCTGCGTGTTTTGGGCAGAATTTGGTAGCAGTGTCAATTGCCGTGATATGATGGTCCTGCAGTGCACGAGTTTTGCCATGTATGGTAATACAGTTCTTACAGAGGAAGAAAGCACAGTCGCTACATGACCCTTCTACCCTGGCCCCTGACTCACACATCTGACACTGGGCATGAGCGTCTTCGCTATGTTGTGCGGTACTCTTACCCAGCAAGTTGTGTGGACTTACACTCGTTCCCTGCAGCCACACCTTGTGCCGACATGTAGGGCAGGTGAACTGGCTCTGTCCCTGCCGCCATTGCTCAAGACACCTGGCGCAGAAGGTGTGAAGACACGGCAGGACTCTGGGATCGTCGTAGACACTCTTGCAGACTGGACAAGTTGGGGTCTTTTCATCAAACTCTTCTGAAATGCTTGCCGCAGCTGCCCCCTGTGGCATTGCCTCTGCTAGGCCTGCAAGGAAAAAAAACACAAAGATTAAACTTATTGTAATTATGTAACAAAGGTTCAGAATTCTGTATATTGTACTAGTACTTATACTTGCAAGTAGCTAGATATAGTGGGGGAACCATTTTGCTTCTATACATTTGCATGTAGACCACAGTTTTTTTTACAACAAATCCTTCCTACAAAACTGTATTAGAAAGCAATGAAACAGACTCTCATCAGTAACTCTTATTGATGAAAGAGACCTGCAACCCAGTACTCACAAGTCCTTACTTACATGTAGCTCCTTAGTTCCTCCCATGCCTAAGTCATACTGATGAGTGACATGTAGATTTACAAATTACATGTGAATTGAGTTTTAAGAAAATTATGTCATGGACATTTACTAGTTAAAAGTTTTTGTAGCATCATCATTAGCCTGCATTTGACTCTTGCCTTCAGATGACTCTGGTTGGTCTGGATTTGATGCTGATGGGTCGTTGTTTGCAGCTGCAGGAATTTCCACTACCACCACATTCTCATGGTCTGTGAAAGTAAACGATAATTTCAGCAACCACAGAAACATACATGATTGTATAATGTCAATACTTGATTCAGTTGAGCACATACATTTTACTGGTCCTACCTTGTACAAAAATTGTTACATGATCTCAAATGCCAAGATGTAAAAATCTTTTATGTTTTGTGACAACTGAAGGAATCTTTCAATGATCTGTGTTTGAGTCCATTCTGTCTAATTTCTGATAAGCATACTAAAAAAACCTCTGAGGTATTAACATATTGATTAGCAGACAACAAAACAGAAATCCACTCACCACTTGAACCCACAGCCCCCTGCAGCTCATCCACCATATCCTGTGAAGGGTTCCTGACGCCGATGGCCAGGTTCATGTTCACCGCCCTCCCCTCGGCCGCAAACTCAGGCAGGAACGTCTCCAGGAGAACCTGAAATGTCAAGGAAGATTAGCTCTCCCCCTTTCTCTCTGTCTCTCTTTCCCTCCCTCTCTCTCCCC
>NW_017803947.1:79122-109566 GCF_001625305.1 Branchiostoma belcheri | reverse complement strand
TCTCTCCCCCTCTCTCTTCCCCCTCTCCCTCCCTCTCTCTCCCCCTCTTCCTCTCTCTCCCTCTCTGTCTGGTTTATTGTCTGTTGTTCCCCATGTTCCGAGGGTTAGACATGCTTGCACACTGATGCAATTAATCTTGTAATGTCAGCTAACATTATATGATAATAAAAATATCCAATATACCTG
The DNA here is from genome assembly GCF_001625305.1 of Branchiostoma belcheri. Taxonomy (NCBI): domain Eukaryota; kingdom Metazoa; phylum Chordata; class Leptocardii; order Amphioxiformes; family Branchiostomatidae; genus Branchiostoma; species Branchiostoma belcheri. The sequence goes on along the minus strand of NW_017803947.1, from coordinate 109,380 downwards.
CTGGAATGTCCCTTCTCTGGCCATGCGCAGGAGCTGAAGCCGGTCTGCTTCTGTAGGAACCTCCAGCTCCAGCAAGATGCACCCTTCTCCCGCATTTCTTAACTTGCACTGCACGTTACATTTCTCTGCCATCATTGTCGAGAACTGTTCTCGAGTTTCTTCATGACCAAGCCTCTCAAAAATGTCCTCCTTTTGTTTCGGATTGATTCCAAGTTTGATGCAGGTTTTCACAAATTCTACAGAAAAGGGCCAAGCAATACAATCGGTTTCAATATAAGTACCAGCTGATAAGAATTTCTTGCAAATGCAACATAACATGTGCATGTAAAGTTTATCTGGAAAAAAATAAAAGTTCAACATAGACAGTCACTGTAAATAAGGATGAAGGTGTTAAATATCATGTGCTCAAGGCTAAAAGCAGTTACCATATATTAAATTAATAATATGTATTTTTGTTAAGTACAACATAATCAAGTAACTAAAAACACAAAATCCTATTGAACATTTTTTACAGTTTTATTTACTGTTTAGAAGCCATATAATTTGTCTTCTCAGAAAGGTACAACATAATCAAGGAACTAAAGACACAAAATTCTATTGAAGAATTCATACTAAAATTACAAATACTAGTACAAGAAACTTTATACAGTTGTTATCCTTTCATCACAAGCTAGTTAAAAAGATAGTGCTTACTGTCTTCAGGTGGCAGCAGTTTCCCCATGATGTTGTTGTCCCCAATGTGTACATTTTCGCAGCCTTCTATGTCCTTCCTGCTGTACAGAAGAACAGTTCCAGGCTGGCGGATCACAAGCTGTGGCCGACTCACAGCAGCAGAAGTCGCACCTACGAGTGCTGAACCTTCACTCTCAGGGGTTTGGGCAGAGCCAAGCACATTGTTGTGGCCTAACTGTACAGCAAAGGAGTCTTTCACCTTAACGTTCTCATGGATTATGACTTGATCTGGCTTCTCAATGATTATAGAACTGTGGCCTTGCACTTGCTGGAGTGCCGATGAGGCTACATCGATGGTTGTTGGGTTGTTGGAAGTCACTTGTAGGTTGTAGGCTGTGGTCTGTTCGGCAACTTCCAAGATGGCGTCCCCATGCCTTTTTTTTGTTTTTGTCTCAGACAGAGACGAAAAACTCAAGTTGTTGCCCGGCAGCCTGTCTAGAGTAGTTTCTGTAGTGCTTGGCATAGTTAATGCCGCCTGAATTGTGGCCGTTTGGTCACTATTCTCCTTCTTTTCCTCAAGAAGGCTTGGTATCTCCAGACATTTGTCAGAAATGATTGGGTCTTCGTTGGCACAGTCAATGTTCCCATTTCTTTTGCCATCGCCGCCTTCAATGTTGCCTTTTTCCTTCTCCATGTCTTGTGGTCCTTTGCTGCTTTTGCTACCATGGATTTTGAAAGCTGTACAAGAGTATGGATCTCCAATATCAGAAGTACTTGTACAATTTTATAACACAGCAGGCTCAAAATCAGAACCAGGTTCAAAATGGAGGTTTGGAATGCACCAGCTTTGTTCCCCCTGCACAAAGTCAACTAGATCTTATTACAGGTGCTCTGCACTGATTGGCTCAGAGACAAGCTACCTAGTAGTATGTAAACAGTACACTGCCAGAGCCTTTACATACATGTGCATGTAGTATCACTATATCAGTACTGGCTGTATGGGAGGGGGGAATTTACCTGCTTTGGTCCCTGCACAATCTTGCCTGGATCTGAGCGTTACCAGCTCATGATTGGTTGCGAGGAAGATTATGCACACAGTTTATTTGATGACTGAGGCAATGTGCGCAGAACTTGATACTAAGTAAGTCCACGAGACTCAAGTACAATGTACAGGTAGGGGGGGGCAAAGTCCAGGCTTGGACATACTGGCAGAGTTGTAAACATCATTTATGTACACTATGACAAACACAGTACAGTCAAACCTGTCCTAGTGGCCACCTCTTTAAACCAGCCACCTGGCCATTTTTTTCTAAGCATCAATAATTAGGCTACCTGCCCAAGAAGGCCAACACAAGCATCCTGCTCATTAAGACCACCTGTTAAAACTGTCCAAGAAGACCAGTCTTTACATCAGTACTTGGAGTGGTCCTCTTGGCCAGGTTTCACTCTACCAGATACAAACTATTCAAGCTGAGTTTTGTTTGTATGGATAAAGAAGATAACATATAATGTACATGTACTGGTAGCAGTATATAATTATGTACATGTACATTGTATACTTGTTTTGTTTTGTGTGTTTGACGAAGATCTGAACTAAAGCTATGATTTCATTCAATTTTCTTTCCTGTATTTACAGAGTTCCAGCTCTTGACTTGGGCAAGCTAGTGGACAATGACAACACGGTAAGAATTTACTCATCACTCAACAAAATGTAAAAATAATTTTTCGCCATAAACACATACTGTTTTACCAAATATATAAATTATGTTACTGGACTTTGGCTCATTTCTAACCATGCATATTGACGTAACATCTTCAATCAATTAATAAATCCATCCAATGATGATCAATCATATAGTTTATTATTAATAATCTTATTGTTTTCCAGTTGTCGAGACCCCCTGACACGTATGCCCAGTACCCCACTCTACACAGCCCTGGGGCAGCCTCTACTGTCAGGTCTGTTGTCACAAAACTTGGTTGCCAGTTCATGATTTTCAATCTATCTTAAACATGTAATCTATGCTATGTGACATACATAGTTATGTGCATATGACATAATGACAAGTTTTTCTCTTGGATTTCAGTTGGGGAACACCCATAAGTTCTCCCTTTGCTCTGCACTACCCAACTGGTGGACATTTGAAGGTAGGAGGAACACACTGTCCAAAAAAGGTTACCTTCATGAATATAGGGTTGGGTGCAAACATACTGATTTGGTGTTTTAAATGCAAATGTTCCTTTTATCCTTGTTTGCATTGTTGGTAGATAATATTTTTATTTCCACCTACAGGGAGCCTATGGCAAACCAGCTTCAGGTCGTGTGAAGCAAGAACCCAAACAGAAGGTTAATTTTTTTCTGTTTTCTTTCATTAGTTTCAATGCAGTTTAGAGACAAAGACCAAGTAATGATCCAAGTAAAGATCAGGTAAAAATCCTGGTAAAAATCAGGTATATATAATTATATTATTTAAATAATCCTATTTTTATGTGTTTACCTTCACAGAAGGAAAACATGTTGTTTTTGCTCAGCTTCTTCTTCTTCTTCTGTTCCAAACAAATAAGGTCAATGACCTCAACCAGCCTTCTATCACAATGGTAACCGGTGCTGTAGCAACACCCTGTGGTGTTGTGTTACATTATGTAGAAGAACAAAGTTAGAGAGACTGCTCACCATATATGCATGTATTTGACTTTGATAAATATTGTACTTTGCAAAATTAATGTTACCTTATTAGTTAAAAAGTCATTTTCTATGTTTTGTCTCATCTTCCATGCCAGACTGCGTGGGATGACCCTCCAGTTCCAGACAACCTGCCCTCCCCCGGAGAAAAGTACAAGGCCCAGTACCGACAGTACCAACAGGAGAGGGAACTGCAGGTGCAGGGGAATGTTCCACTCAACGAAGGGGGGGACGCACACTGTCAGGTTGAACCCAAACATTCCCCCAAGGCACCAGCTAATGGGGACACTAAGTGAGTTACAAAGTTTGTAATATTTATTTTACACAGAGTTTACAGAAATCTTCAATTATATAATATTCTTGTGATCATTGCAGTACTGTTTTCTGGTTTCTTCCATGAAGGGCAGACATGAAGAAAAATTGACATTTTAAAGTTTTGGTCAACCAAAGAAAAAATTGAAGGCTGGCATTATGTCTAAGACTAGTTTTTAAAGTATCATTCATTTGTTTCAGTAGCATCTTAGGAGGCATTTTATGAGATTAGAAGACTTTCAATTTGAAAGTATATCTCACTTCAAAACTGTATTTTTATATCTGTTTCAATGAAAAAAAAATGATTGTGTACATGTCTCTAAGACATTCTGAAATTGTTCTCTCCTCTCCTCCAGACTGGATTTCCATGACCAGGAGTCGAGTGAGGCGACACTGGACCAGGTTGAGGCCATGCAGCTGACCTTCACACGGCAGCCCTACAGCCACAGGCAGCAGCAGAGGAAAATGGACGCTGTGAGTCACTTGCTTGTTTATCTGTTTGTCTGCTCATTCATTTGTTCTTTGCTTCATATAGTCATTATGTCCTTTGCCCTTTCCTTTATTCAGTCATTCATTTACTCATTTATTCATTCTTGTGGAGTATGAGTGAGTGAGTGAGTGAGTGAGTGTGGGTGTGAGCGAGTGATTTAGTGAGTGAGTAAGTGAGTGGGTGAGTGAGTGAGTGGCAAGTTATACAAAATGTACATGTAACCCAGCTTTCACCACCTCCATCCTTTCTTGTAGGCCTGGGACACTTACATGAAGAAAGAAGAAATCAAAGATCCAGACTTTTCCCCTTTCTCATTCATTCATTCATTCATTAATTCACTCACTCATTCTTTCCTTCTTCCCTTTCAGGAAGACTTGCGTGAGGAAAGAAGAAAACAGATGATAGTAGAGCAGGTGATGGTGGACATGTTGTCGCGCGCAGTCATCAGCGATCCTGAGCAGGACAGAAGAGAGGCCGCGCCTGACCACCCCCCTCCCTCCCCGTTCGGCTTTGGGCCAGGAAACTACACCAGTAACAGGCAGCACAGGAGGGACCTGCATAACACCAAGTCAGTCCTTTCAAGAAAAATAATATCTATTATAGTCCTTGATGAGCTTACTTAATAATGATGGGAAGAATGTACAAGACCATCCCCATTACACTACATGTAGAAGAGTTTAGTATTTTGAAGTCCGTGTTTTTGCAGACTCTCTGTCTATTGAGACATGTATTTCACTAGTGCTGTCCTTTTTATGTTTACCGAAGAAAAACATATTGTTTTTGTTTATTTGTTTATTTGTTTATTTAAATTTTTCACAAAGTGAAAGGGAGGGCAAAACAGGTGCGAAGCACCTTTGCTAGTTGCCCTCCCACATACAAAAACAACAAGAATGTACATTACACAGTCAACAATCTATAATACAAGTAGGGCACAAAATATCATATAAACATAATCAAGGTAACAACAATGAATGGAAGAGATGACCATATCGGAACGATATCTAGTGAGGTCTTGAGGCAATACAAGAGCTACATCCACACGAAGTGGTCCAGGTACATGGCAGATCAAGACTGTATTGAGTGTTGAATCTGTTGTAGGCTACTTTTGCCAGTTTATGTTTCTGTTTCAGTTTTTTGCCGTTTCTTCTTCCTCGTTCATTCCAAACACTGACCTGTGACCTGGTCAATGACCTGAACCAGACTGTCTATCACCATAGTACTAACTGGTGTTGGGTTACATCATGTTGCTATTTTATAGTAGGAAGGATTTAGACTCCTGTCACCATATACATTTGTATGTGAATGTGTTTGAGCCACTAACAAAGCAGACCATATGCGAAGGTAAATATGAAAATGCATTTGGTTTGCAAATGTTTCTAGTTATCATTTATTTTTGTACAATTATCATGTAGGGTTAAGACGACAACATCACAAACAGAGGAGCTTCTCTCCAGAAGACTGAGTTTCGGGGCCAGATTTCTCACCAGGTTAGTTGTTCAGACTGAAACTTTATCCTCTTTTTTTGACTTTTCATTGCATTTTAGATGTTTTAGTGCTAACTTTTTGCTTCAACTTACATGTATACTGTAGAACAAATAAATTATATTGGTGTGACCTAACAGTTATTTTTTACCCCCAGGAATGGCAGAGATGCCCTTCGCGAGTTGCATGGCTTCTACTTTGCAGTCGACCATTCCATAACTGTGTATGAGTTCAAACAGTTTGGCAAAAGGTACTTTTCAATTCAAGATTTGTGTTGGAAGTCCCACAGTTTGTCAAATGATATTTTCTGGTTAATACATACAAGTAGTCTGTTGTGTGCTGAATGTGTTGACTTTTAACTATTCAAATACAACATATCATCTTCAATCTATATCTAATATAGTTCACATTAGAACACATTGCAACTTGTCACTGGATGTAAAGTAAAGGTACAATGTAGACATCCATAGATGCTTCCCTTAACGTACCATTCAATCATATAATTATATTGACAATCAATCAATCTGTTGTATTGCATGGCTGCAGTAGACATGTCTCTTCGAGATATTTTATTTTCGTTACATGACCTCCTCAGCTCCTTACCTAATGTGTATTATCATATTGTGTCTGATATATTTTCTTTCCTGATGTTGTTAATGCCATCATGTTTCAGAGCCCAGGCCCTGCCCATTATCCAGAGGGGTATTTACTACCATCACATCGGACGTAGGAAGGGGAGGAAAATTACCATCAAAGACCTGGCAATAGTGAGTCCAGAAACAGTCTTTAAAGTTGATTTTTCACTGTACTTTCATACATATTTTCCGTAGTCATGTGTAGAAGTATGAAAGCTTTTAAAAGTGAAATGTTTTACTTGAGAGATAGCCTTTCAGTCCAAAGTCTAGTAGTACCATAAATGATTTTTTTTTTTGCACTTCATAGTCTTCAAACTAGATTATGTATTATATATAAATTTGTTCACTTCAAATTTATGTGTATTACATCTACAGGATATGTTTTAGTTAGTTAAGTTAAGAGCCTAGTCTACGTATAACTTTTTTTTTACAGAGAACATGTAAATAACCTCAATAACAGATCATTTTCAGCACCAAGGACAGGAATGTTTTATTCTTTCAACAAGTTCGTACTTCTTAAAGAAAGAAAAGTATTCTTCACTGGGCTTGAAACTTACAGTAAAGGCTTTTACCCTTTCTTGTTTCCAGGGTCAGAACCTGAGTTTTGACACCAAGGCCCAGCCGTCCTTACCCGACTCCATCAGGCTCAAACCCACCGTCATACTCAGGGTCATCGACCTAGACCACAATGCAAAGGACATCCTCATGTAGGTCAAAGGTTAAACTGTCAGCACCTTGCTTGCTAAGTTGGAGTATATTGTGTCTTTTTTTATTACGATTAGATGTTTCTGAAACAAATTTTATATTCAAGTCTGAATTAAAAAAGAGGTTGTGCATTACTTGCATTCTTCCAAAATCTCTCTTTCAAGCTCTTATTTTTCTTTTTTGATGTTTTTTTTTTTCTTCTTTTTCATCTCTCTTTGAGCCTCATAATTCTTATTTTGACAACAGATTGCTGTGTGTTTAGGAATGTTTGACATTTCCGTACCATCATGATATCAATTATCACATAGAAGACAAGCTCTCTACTTTTACTTTCCTTACGTTCGCTTCCATTTTTTTTCCACTTTTTTTTTCTTTGAAGTTTGACGTTTCTTTTTTAACCACATTTTTCCAGGGAAGACATGCAGCTTTCTGCCCAGGGCGACCACGCCTTCACTAACCAGGAGATCCAGGACCTCAAGGTCTTCAGGGAAGTACAAGGTCAGCACAGCCTGTAGCTCTCTATGAAATAAAAATTGGTCAAAGATACACAAGGTATGCCAAAAATAGTTACTCAAATAACTGGTTATGATTTTGGAAATGTTTGCACTCGTTCGTGCTTATAAACCTCATTTTCACCTGGGTTAAGAGTAAAGTGCCTTTTCCAAGGGCACAAGATTGGTGGCATGGCAGAATTCGAACTTGGGACCTCTTGGTTCCAAGCCGAATGCTCTGTCATTACACCACACGACCCCACTAATATGCATCGTTCCATTGCTTGTTAGGAAGCTTGCAGCAGCGGCTAAGAAAGCGAGGAATAAGGACAGTGACGAGTCTCGGGCATCACTTCCGCAAAATCGACAAGTCAGGAGATGGGGTGCTGAGCAAGTCAGAACTTCGGGAGGCTCTCCAGCAGAACAAGATGGACGTTTCTCCTCAGGTTTGTTTGTTTGTTTGTTTGCTTTTGTTCCTTGCTTGGATGAGTTACATTTGTTTGTTTGTTTCGCATTACCGGTAAACTGCCTTTTTTAGGCATAACACACCAGTTTTGCACATGTAAGTATAAGCTACACATGTAAGACCAAACTGTAAGGTTTGAACCACTCACACCGGGAAGGTGTTCTTTTGTGACAAAAAGTGCTCTTTTCGATAAGTGTGGTGGGTTCTTCACCGTGCATGGGGTGTGGCTCTCAACAAACATGGGACATCCATTTAACGTCCTATCCGAGGGACGTCCCTACCCGAAGCTAGGTACTCATTTCCACCTGAGTCAAGTGAGGAAAGTTGTGTAAGGCACAAGATCGGTGACATAGGCAGGATTCGAACCAGGGACCTTCTGCAACATCAAAACCTCATACATATGATTAGTCTATCCTTTTAGACTCAGTGCATGGTAGTATTTAGAAAAATGAATTTCGTTGGAATCAAATATCTTTCTTCTGTCCACAGCACTTTGAGAGTGTTTGGCGTATCCTGGATCAGAATGAGGACGGTGTGCTCGACTACGGGGAGTTTATGAGGACGTTTATTGGGGAGATGAGCGAGTACAGGAAAGCTCTCGTCAGAAAGGTTCGTTTGGGGGTTCATTAATGAGAAGTTTATTGCAAATTCGTGCCCAGGCTAATTGCAAATTACAAACAAAAATCAACAATGAAACAGAGAACTAAAATCTACATGATAAAAGGTAGTTGTCTAAAGCTATAGCTATGTCTAAAACTATGTCTAAGGGTTTTGACTTCTCTTTTTTAGACCATGGAAGACGTAATGTCCCACCTTTTCCAAACTTAGTGGGTTTTGGGAAGTTAAAAGAAGAGTAGTTTAATGACCTATCATGAAATTTTATCTGTGTTGGTGGTTATCATAGTAGAATGTTGAATTTTATTGCAACACAATAAGGAGAGAGAGAGATCAGATTTTCAACGACCACTGTTGCCTTCATCAGGATAATTAATGACCACCACTTCCAAAAGTAAAATCGTGAGAGTTACGGTAACTGTTACAGACACGTGACCTTATTCACACTAGACTTTAACTTGTTGTGTTGGAATAACGTTCAACATTGTACTATAATTAATGACCTATTCAATTAGAGCAGGAAGCTGTAAAATGTAAGGTACTTAGGTGGACTAGCTGTTTCACTTATTATAGTCATTAGTGCTTCTGACACTCATTAATTTAATGAAAAAAATTGAAATTATCATACTTTCCTCTCCCAAGGCCTATGACAAGTTAGACCCCAACAGAACTGGAAGTATCAAACTCAGTGACATGCGGAAGTTCTACAACGCACGCAAACATCCTAAAGTCTTATCAGGTGAGAAGATTTAATTAAAAATCTTAGCTTTAGGTTCCTGAACATCTGAAATGTAAGCAAGATGAGAGAAGTTTTGATCGTGTAAAAAGAAAATCCCTATATTCACTTTCCTGAACAGTTTCTTGCACTGCTAGGCCCTCAAAACGTTCAGTATTCAGTTAGGATTATCATGTGTCACTACTCACTAGCATTGTGGATCATGCTATTACCATTATTACCATTTGCCATTATTATCACTAACATCTATACTCCAGGTAAAGCTAGTGAACAGGAGATACAGAACAATTCTCTGTGAAAATTCTCTGTGCAGTTTTATACACTGTTAGGACCCCAGAAATATGCAGTTATCAGTTTTGGTTATCAGTATCACTATTATATAACATTATCCCTGTAATATCATTCTGTACTCCAGGTGAAGCAAGTGAAGAGGAAATGCTTAACAGTTTCCTGGACAGTTTCTCCCACTGCCAGGACCCCAGAACCGTGCAATATCAGTTATTAATAGGCATAAACTAACCATGATGATAACCATTGTGTATCTCTTCATTCCAGGAGAGGCTAGTGAAGAGGAGATGCTGAACAGTTTCCTGGACAGTTTCTCCCACTATCAGGACCCCAGAACCGTGCAATATCAGTTATTAATAGCCATAAACTAACCATAACAATAACCATAATGTATCTCTTCATTTCAGGTGAGGCCAGTGAAGAAGAGATGCTAATAACAGTTTTTGGACAGTTTCTCCCACTATCAGGACCCCAGAACCGTGCAGTATCACAGGCATACTGCTTCTACTACTACTGTCAGTCAGTCTCAGTACAGTGTTAACATACTGTATATCTTTATTTCAGATGAGGCTAGTGAAGAAGAGATGCTGAACAGTTTCCTGGACAGTTTCTCCCACTGCCAGGACCCCAGAACTGTGCAGTATGTGGAGTTTGAGGAATACTACGAAGGAATGAGTATTGATGTGTCCAGGGACGATGATTTCGCCAACATCCTGAAAAATAGCTGGGGAATTTAAGCTCGGGCTTCTATGGTTACAGTTAAAAACATCTTTAAAAAATTTTAACCCTTGGCCTTCTATAGCTAAGGGTGCAGTGAAAATTTCAACATGATGCTGCAAAATAGCTATCAATGTAAGCTTCAGCCTCCTAAGGTATACACCAAAAACTTCAACAACATTCTAAAAAGTAGGTGGGGCATTTAACCCCAGGCCTACTAAGGGTTCAGTGAAAACAAAATTCTGCAGTTCTGCAAAATAGCTGGGGAATTTAAGCTCTGCATTCTAAGGGTTCAGAAAAACATGGTAAATGGTAGCATTCCAGGGGTGTACCCAAAGCGTCTGCAACATGTTGCAATTGGCTTTGGAATTTAACTCTCTGCTTGTTAAAGTCATGTGAACCAACAATATGAAAAAGCAAGAAAAAACTTTCATGAAGATACATGTAATAAAATATTCGATTAGCAATCTCCAAGCAGCTATTGGGTTAAGGGTGTATAACTAAGTAGATATATTTGTATAAAATTGCATGGGTAGTTTTTAATAACAGGTGTGAAAATCAATGAACATTTTAAATGGGGTGAAATTTATTGCGCATACATATTAGTTTCTCTATAAATGTGGTGTTGTATATTATGGAGATAGGACACGATATATATGATCATGACAAAGTTTGAACCAGAATGTTGCTTGTTTTAAGTTACATATACACTTAAACAGTATGATTACATTAATTGTTGGTAGTAAAAATGACTCAAAATGACTGCAATGGCTGTTTGGATATTTAATGCAAAATATTACCTGCCTAAGTAACAGTCTGTCATATTTTCCCATAAATACACAGAAAATAAAGTTAACCTTTAATTTTGACATCCAAGGCAAACATTAATGCAGTGTTACTAGCATGTTTATTTTATAACGTCGATACATTCGAATCTCCATGACGACAAGAAAACACAACAATCCAATTCCATATAAGGCACTACGTTCTACTTGCGGTTTTGCTGACCATGAACGAAGCACCCGATTTCACCAGGTGCAGTTACACTGAATGTCGCTAGAAGGCATCACTTCACAACACACCAGACGGGTCTGTCTACTTTTCAAAGGCAACCTTACAGGACCATTGACAACGACGTCTCTACATTCTAATTTGTAAGAAACATAACATCTATGATACGTCGGTGAAGGTTAGACATCCAGGTAATAAGATATCAGTACGCACAAAAAAATAGTTACTCAAGCAACTGAATATGAAGTTTCCAAAATTATGTCCAGTTGCTTGAGTATGGTTCCTTCCTTAACCATCCATGATTTTACGATGAGAATGTTTTGTTGGACAAACATTCTTATAGCGGACTAGAAAGTAAGGTGTACTCCGTAACCGTACACAATAGTAAAGACTAAAGTGCTTATCAAACCAACATTTGCAACAAGCTTTCGCTCAAATCTCTGACCCATTTCAAGTTGAAATGACGATCCCTAAAACGGGACGGTGGCCGATACAGATTGCTGGTCACCTTTGCCCCATTGCTGACGTCACACGTCCACGTGACTTACTATAAGCTTTGGGTCATTCAAACTTGAGAACGGACAGAGATCTGACCGAAATCTTGCTCGTAAGCTCTAAATTACTTTTGTGAATGGCTATACTGGTAGCGTTTTAAATCTTCATTATGCAAGTTACAGTCACAGATGTACTTTCATTTAAGGTTTCTTGTAGTAAAGTCATGAAGAAAATTCATACTACATTTCCTGTATTTGTCATCTGCGTTGGTGGCGGCATAAAATAAGTTGATATAACTTGAGTGTGCTGTCACCATGTCTAGTCATGAAATGTTGGGGAAAAATTCATACTAGTGGAAGCTTTGACATGTTAAGGCGCGTTATTTTGTAACAATCACAGTTTATTCATTTCCTTCTTACGAAGGTAGTACGTGAACCTGATTTCCGGTCGGATCATTCCTTGGCACATACGGTTGTTACTCGCTTCTTTCTTCAGCGAAAAACCCTTAATATCCACTCCCGGCGGTTTCCAAACTTTATATTCCTTCTTCTGTCCTTTCTTAGTGTCTTCCTCCAAGCACGTGTCTTCAAGTTCCTTATTTCTTAGTCTTAAGAAGGCGGCGTCCTCTTTGATGTGTCCTCTGTAGTTGTTGATCTTCTTCCACAAGGTCTTGTTGAAGTAATTGTACAACATGGCGTCCGCGCGATTCCACGCGAGAATCTTCGAGACCATGTCGCTGGTCACGTGATTCACGGACCACTCGCTACGGGCGTTGACCTTGAAGGTCGTGACGTCATCGGTATCCCAACAGAGGAGGTCTCTCAGCAAAACCATCGATTCGTGGAAATATTCCGCGATTACCACGAAATGGAATATCTTGTCCAAGTGACGTATCGCCCGCCATACGTCCTTGTCTGTTTGAAGGTCATCGGAGTTCCAGCCAAGGTCAAAGAACATGGGGTTCCTGACGTGGTGGTTCACCCCCCTCTTCTTGATGTTTTTGCTGGTGAATTTTTCCGGGGATTCCAAGAAGGTTTTAAAGGGGTTGGGGCCTGTGATGTTGTAAGTTCTGTCCAGCCGGAAATAGGTGAACGTGGATTCGAACATGGTCACGGGATCACGCAGGACGGTGACGTAGATGGTGTCGTTTGGCATCAGTTCCCGGATGTTGGCGTGGTCGAATCTGGTGTGGTGACACAGAATGTCGTATTCCATCGGTTTTGCGGCCGAATTTTGTTCTTGCAGGACGGATTTTCGGTTAAACGGCGAAGGATATGATAAATAGTGGCCCGATTTCGGCAAAACGAAGGTCAAGTTATAATGGTCTCCATACCGGAAGAGGATGTTCTGAATGGAGGAACTTCCGGTTTTGTGGGTCTTGGCCAGCACGACGTGTTTCCGGTGACGACACTTCCGGCTGGCGCGCCTGGTCCTGTGGAGGTCAGGGTTCACGGGTTGGCGGGAACTGGACGCTTTGTCAAACCTTTCTTCATGCGGCACTGACCTGTAAACAACACAGAGATAACTATTGTTTACAGGTTCGAACATTCAACTTTACATAAGTGAAAATTGTGACTATTTTGGGTTAAATTCTCCATGTGTTCGGTGTTTTCATGCAGTAACCATGATTTCAGCACCAAGGACAGGGCCCGTAAATATTATATTTAAGCAATTTTTGTCACTCATTGAAATGGTTTTCGGAAATCCGGATGGTATCCAAGCTAGGCTTGGTAGACCGATCAGCTTATAATATCTGTTTTGCAGGGGGCACAGCATGTTACAAGACAGGGTTACAACCTGTAAGTGCTTTACAAGGTGTATGTCTTCTCTGTCACGACCAGTGGAAGGGTGTTTCAACCTTCCATTGCTTTTATTTCAGCTTAACTAGTTCGAGATCATGATCCCTTTTCATTTTTTGCAACGAAAAGGCGGAATCATGACCGCTAATGTCCGCCCTATATATTTGACCGTTTCCACAATCATATCAAGTTGCTTGAGTAACTGCTTTTTTTTGGCGTATCCGCCCTATATACTCCATCAAAGCAGTAAAACCATCCATTTCTGTCTAATAAATTCGTTCCCATAGTTTCCTACTCCCCAGAGCCCGGTTCATACACAGAGAGTACCTGATCGGAAATTAAAACCTTGTAAAGGCGCGTCCTCTCAGGAAATCTCGTTCGCAGGCCAATTGACCTTTTGTAAAATTCAACCTAATTTCTGTCCTGGCTTTATAGTTACTGTAACTGGACTATTCCATTGTTACATGTTACGATTAGAAGTCTGATACCAGTATATTTTCTTTTTTAAAATAGAAATATATTTCTCTCTTTCTCTCTCGATCTTTGTGTATGTGTTTGTTTATTTTCGTGCGTATTGCTGTGTGTATGCGTGTGCCTGTGTGTGTTTGCTAGTATTTTACATTGTGTGTGTGTGTGTGTGTGTGTGTGTATCAACTAGTATTTTACATCTGTGTGTGTGTGTGTGTGTGTGTGTGTGTGTGTGTGTGTATGCGTATATGAGTGTGTTTGTGTGTGTTGTGCCGTTCGATACACCAGAAGATGCTAGTAGCCTGGTACAACATAAGAAGTGTTGTAGAAATATTGCGATCAAACCCACATCACCCCTTCATGAGGTTCAGAAATGGAACAACCCGTAAAACCAACCGGGAGTAATGAAAGACTGAGTCGTCTCTTTGTACTCGAACAGTAATCAGTCAGCGATACCAGAGCGGTAATGAAAAATGTTCATCACTGCTCTTCCCTCACTTAACTACCAATTTGTGTCTGTGATTAAAGAATCAATCAACAATGCTTCCTGTTTCAATTAAACCCATTACAGGAAATTCCAACAGCGACCTTATTAGTTGTAGAAGAAGTGATTAGTGTGTTATTTATTGAATTCCAAAGTAAGTTAATCTTCATTACATCTTCTCCTGTCCTGTATATTTACGGATGAACTACAAGACGTGCGCTCAAAATTCTTTCTACAGATGCGTTTCTGGTGCTTGAAAAAGTGCATTGTGTCCTTGTCGTGCAAACACAAAGAGTTAAGGCCGCCCGATCTAATCCAGACCATAGTCGTGAGCAAGTTGGCTGGTGGTTGGGAGTTGGTTGGCTAGGTCAGTCAGTAATAGCAGCGGTAATGAAAAATGTTCATCACTACTTCTCCTGCGCTTAACTAGAAAATTAAGCACCTATTTGTGTCTGTGATTAAAGTATCAATCAACGATGCTTCCTGTTTCAATTAAACCCATTACAGGAAAATCCAACGGTGACCCTTTATTAGTTGCGGAAGAAGTGATTAGTGTATTATTTATTGAATTTCAAAGTAAGTTAATCTTCATTACATCTTCTCCTGTCTTGTTTATTTACGGATGAAGTACGAGGCGTGGAAACACAAAGAGGTACGTATTAAGCCATCCCAACTTATTCCAGACAATAGTTGTGATCTAGTCGTGAGCTAGTTGGCTGCTGGTTGGGAGTTGGTTGGCTAGGTCAGTAGCGGTAATGAAAAATGTTCATCACTGCTCTTCCCTCGCTTTACTACCAATTTGTGTCACAGTGATTAAAGTATCAATCAACAATGCTCCCTGTTTCAATTAAAACCATTACAAGAAAATCCAACAGCAACCCTTTAATTAGTTGCGGAAGGAGTGATTAGTGTATTATTTATTGAATTCCAAAGTAAGTTAATCTTCATTACATCTTCTCCTGTCTTGTATATTTACGGATGAACTACAAGACGTGGGCTCAAAATTCCTTCTACAAATACTTTCTGGTGCTTGAAAAAGTGCATGTCTTTGTTGTGGAACACATAGAGGTACATATTAAGGCCTCCCGACCTGATCCAGACCATTGTTTTGAGTAAGTCTTGAGATAGTTGACTAGTGGTTGGGAGATGGTTGGCTAGGTTGCCGACTAGTCTTTCAGAGTCGTCTGAGCCAGCCGACTACCAATTTAAACAATTTTTCCCGTAGCTTGCATGTCGGGTCACCGGTAACAGTCGGGATTCGAACTCCCAACCGCTTAGTCCAGAAGCGGGGTCACTAACCACTGCACTTAACACGCTTCGGCCACTTTCAAAATTTCTCCAATAGCTGCGAGAAAACTTGTGTTGTCGATTCCTTGTCTCTCCAACTTGTTCCGGACTGCATCTGTCTTGCGATATGGCCGGTCCGAGGCCGCCCATTGATACACATTTCCGCCCCATCCAATGACCGTAACTCGTCTTGACGGATCACTCCTGTCATTCCAAATGTCTTCCGCCGCCCCACATCAATGAGTCCACTCATCATCAGGTCTCATTTCAGGAGCCTGCCGGCTGCTTTGAGGAGATAGTTATGCCAGAGTCAACCCAGCGGCCGCCATGAGGCCCTTTGAACTGACTTCTTTCGGAGGTCGCTTCGGATAGTGACGACCATAAATTGTGCATCTTCAGAGGAAGCGCAACAAGCATTTGGATGATGTAAATAATTGTAAATAAAAAAAAGTAGAGGAGGTGGAGTTCCTTGCCTGATACTGAAAAGCTTATCGAAACTTTTTTTGTGCCACTTTTGAACTCATTTCTTTGGAAGGCCGCTTCGGATAATGACGACTATAAATTGTGTATTAGAAGAAGCACAGCAAGCATTTGGTTGGGTCAATAAAAGTAATGTAGACAAGTACTGTAAATAATCAAGGTATATAGAAGAGGTGGAGGTCTAAGTTGCTACCCCAAAACTACCCTTTTGACTGACGGTTTGACCAACCGAACTCTTTATATCACTACTGCTATTTACTACTGCTATTGGTAACTCCAGCTTGTAACTTTAATATCTGGTCCGAAACTACACTATTGACTGACAGTTTGACCGACCGTACCCTATATGCTATATAACACGTTAGTGATGGATGCATATAGCGTACTGTCTGGTAACTTATTGTCTGGGTCGGACTTTGCTGGCACTTGCTACCCTTGCTTACTCTGGCTTTTCTTGAAATTGAACTCTCTAAGTTTCTGTCCAAAACTACACTATTGACTGACAGTTTGACCGGCCGTACCCTATATGCTATATAACACGTTAATGATAGATGCATGTAGCGTACCGTCTGGTCTGGTAACGTGTTACTGTCATCTATTCCCATTGCTAACCCCAGCCTTTCGAGCAATTGAACTACCCTTTTGACTGAAGGTTTGACCAACCGTATACCTTTAATGATGATCGCAGATAGCGCAGCGTCTGATCTGGTAAATGTTTGTCTAGGTAAGACTTAGCTAGCATTTGCTACCATTGCCAAACAGGATTTCGTGCAATTGAACTCTCTAAGTTTCTGTCCAAAACTACCCAATTGACTGACAGTTTGACCGGCCGTACCCTATACGCTATATAACACGTTAATGATAGATGCACGTAGCGTACTGTCTGGTCTGGCCGCTGATTCGGGTCAGCACCTCCGGATCTCCCAAAGAGCCACGAGGGAAATCTGCAGACGTTTCGGCTCGAGAATGTGAAGGACGGATTCTATATGTTTCTTCTGACCTTTTTTTCTCATAAAGGTTCTTTGGCCTGAAAGTTGGGTTTTCAATTTAGACCCGGGGTTACTTGGATCTGCTGCTGGTTAAGTAGTGCGGGGGCGGGAATTGCAAGAACCTGGGTGTTACTGTACTGTACATCTTCAAACAGACTTATATATATGAAACCTTCACCTTAACCTGAATACTCCGGTCACTACTACGAGCTTCATGCGAGTAGTAGTTATAGGTAGATTCGTAAAACATAGTAACAGCAGATTGGCGATGCAGCCAAAGATGAATTACGCCGATCTTTACTTTACATTTTCAGACAGACTATAGTATAACCTTCACCTTAACCTGAATACTCCGGTCACTCAAGCTTCATGCGAGTAGGAGTTTTTGGGTTTATTGTTAACTTTAAACATAGTGACAGTAGATCGACCTTGCAGCCACAGCTAAAGTGTGCCGATCTTTGTGTAAATCGCACAAAACAGTTGCAAAATAAAGAAAACATATACTGTAAGCTGCAAAAAAAAATTGGAAAACGATACCAATGTCGTAAAATGCCAAAATCAAACGAAACAGACGAAAATGTAAATTAACAAATTTGAAGAGTAGATTATTCTCCATACCGTTGTCTGTGTCATTTGTTCAACCTTCATGGCTATTTCATAATGAAAGCAATTCTTTTGCCAAACTTTTTTATATTCGCA
Organism: Branchiostoma belcheri; assembly: GCF_001625305.1. Taxonomy (NCBI): domain Eukaryota; kingdom Metazoa; phylum Chordata; class Leptocardii; order Amphioxiformes; family Branchiostomatidae; genus Branchiostoma; species Branchiostoma belcheri. The sequence goes on along the minus strand of NW_017803947.1, from coordinate 91,376 downwards.
CGCTCGCATCAGTTTTGGGGTTCCCATATAATCAATTCAACATGGCCTTACCAGACTTGTATCAGTTATAACCAGTTGCACAGTAGACGTCACAAGCATGGTTGTAGTTTGATTAATATAGATCAAGAATCGTACCCTCAGGATAGCAGCTTTAAACAGAAAATTAATCCCCTAAAGCTACAGAAAAGCAAGGACGCAATATTTCTACCGTGGCGTTTTTGTCGGTATTATAACAAATCTAATAACGTATTTGCCCTGAAGTGTGCTGATGGTAATAACGTAGTACTAGTAGAGAGCTGGGTGGTTACGACTTAAGCCTGAAGGAAAGAGAAAAATATGGCCAGTAATTTTCAGTGAAGTTTTATAAAAGACTGATACGAAATTGAGTGGTTTATGTGTTGAAGATCATTTTTAATGTCATGTTGACTTAATATCGGTGTGCTATGCTTACATACGCAATAAATGTCTATATAGTGGCAATGAATGATTCTATAATCGCAAATATACAATATATATATATATATATATATTTACTATATATATATATATTGTATAGATCTCTCTCTACATATATAGCGAGAGAGATATATACATATATAGATATAAAATACAATATATATATATATTATATATATACAGAGAGAGAGAGAGAGAGATGGATGGATAGATTTTTTAACACATAGTTGAAGAGTTGACAGTTTGTATTTGGTTCCACATGTTACATGACTTGTCTATTTGTTTTGGTGATATTCTTCTCTTTGCCGCCGTATCAGATTGCGTATCTATATGATATCAACCATTAATTTCCATTTGCTTGACGCTATAGAAGACATGTAGGAGAGTAACGGCGTATGCATAATTTATACACCGAAAAGGTCCGTGTCAATTACTAAACGTCCTGTATCATGTCAGGAGAGCTCGGGTCTATTAGCTGGTACAAATGCCAGCCAATAAGCTCAGGAAATAAAATACGTGGCTCGGGAACAGAAATACGTGCATAGGCTCAGAAACACGTCACTTTGAGCGTTGTCTGAATCGTAGCCACAAATAGACTGCCATTGCATTGCGTTGTTTTGAGTCTGTTTTGTGTTTGTTTGCTTATGTGTTCGTACCGTTGAGTGATAACACGTGGGTGGGCGAAATTAGTACCTACAGTGGTGGTTATCATTTGGGCATAATTCTCGTAATTGATAGATCACCAACTTGTCTTGTTTGTATTTATCTTGGTTTTACCCACCTTGTAATTATGCATGTATCTTGTCAATGTGTTTTATATTCGTCTTATATTCGTATTTTTTGGTAGAGGGTGTTAGATAAGCAACTTGTGCTTTTTGCCCAATACTCAATGAATATATGTGAATAAAATTTTACAAAATTCTATCCATAACCCCTTAGGAAAGCCTGGTTGAGGCTAATCCACAGGCCGAAGCCAATGTTGGGGAAGCCCGTCTACTCACGGTAACATTCAGTCTGGGGATTTAGATGCTGTCAAGGACCATTCAGGGCGGGATGGTTTTCAGACCCACAGACTAATCGGCGACTAGGATACCAGAAGTTTCTCTTATCTAAAAACGCACAATATTGATTACTGCAGTAAGGTGAGATCATGTTTGATATGAAACATTGGCAACGGGAGCAGCTTTGGGCGTGATAGTTTCCAGGAGAACAGACCGATTGGCGACTATGTTTTCAGAGGTTTTCGTATCCAAAAACATTTTCTTTTAAGTTTTCAAGTCGAGTATATTGACTACAACAGTATGTAATACTATGTTTGATATGAAGTACGGACAGTGGAAGCAGTTGAGTGCTTGTTCACAGAAGAATAGAACGATCGGCAAATATATTTCTAGACAGTTTCTTAATTATTTTCCTAACTCTGACATCTTTTTTAATTAAAAGTAATTTTCTAGCTAACATTCGGGCCGAAGGGACCATAACGATGTCCACAAGCACAGACCGACTGTGACTATGTCTCTGGGCGTTTTCCTGTTCAAACAAAGCCCTAAACCTAAGAATCAAAGAAACACAATCGACCAAGCTTCTTGAAAACTTGATGATACTTAATGTACAACCATGCTTGGAAACAGACAAGATGGACCGTTTCTGTGCGTGACAGATTCCAAAACCACCCATTGGCGACTAATTCCAGAAGGTTCTCTGATCCGACATAGCTCTAAAATCCCCCTACTGATCGCCGGCTAGCGGAAAGAGGCCTAAACTCTATTATCCTACGTATGGAAATATCCTACCCGGCTCAAAGGTGTTTACGTTAATACTAGCATATAATGAGAAATCGGAAAAGTGTGAGATGTATGTGCAATCCTCAATCTTTTTTGAGATTCCCCAATAAAAACCGATTTCGTCAGGCTTCTGGCCAGATTCTAGGACCCTTTGTCATTCTGCCTGTCAATCTCTCCTCCCTTTTGTTAGAATCCAATAAACAGAGCCGTAGTTAGTACTACGAAAGTAAACATTGTGCATTTGCTTTGCAAATGTTACCTTTCTAGTTAACGCAGAACTGGCATGTTTCTCACTGTGTTTGATAGAAGTTTTAACTCTCTAAACACGACATTGAAGGACGTCTAACGACGCCGTTTTACCGTAATGGAGACGACGTCTGAAAGTTTAGACTCCCCGTAGCTGGTCTAAAAGGCTCCACCCAGACAAAGTGGTCCGTCGCACGCTACAGCAATGTCGGCTACAGCTCAAGGCCGTGTTAGGCCTGGGAAACAAAATGTTGTGTTTTTGGTTTCAGTCCTTTAAAAAAATACTGATCTACTTACGAGCAGGCAGTTTGTTGTGGCTGAGCTGTGAGTTTGTGTTTGACCTCCCCACACTCTTTCTCATATGTGCTGAGTTGCTAAGCAGAGAAAGAAGTGTGCACCATTTTTTAAAATTCTTTGGTATGACCCGGCCGGGGTTTGAACTGACGATCTCCCGGTTACAAAGCGAGCTATTGCACCGGTTTGAAAAAAAGAAAAAAAAACATAAAAATCCATACACGACTTGTGAAAAATGCTGTTCGCTAACAGCCCATCAGTCTGGCGGCCCACACAGCTGTAATCACGCAGGCCGGTTTCCCGCTGTTCAATATCGCGCACGGCGGGCCGATTTTTGTGCCAACAGCAATAAATAAAACATTCCAACAGTTCCCTGTGATTAATGTTGCAATCTGTTGCCAGCGACTGTTGGGTGTCCGGGAACGGAATGTCCGGGAATATTCTGTGTCCGGAAACGGAATGTCCGGGAATTTTCTGTGTTCTGAAAAAGAATGCCCGGAAATGTTCTGTGTTCGGAAAAAGAATGCCCGGAAATGTTCTGTGTTCTAAAAAGGAATGACCGGAAATGTTCTGTGTTCGAAAAAGGAATGAACGGAAATGTTCTGTGTTCGGAAAAGGAATGTCCGGAAATGTTGTGAGTCCGGAAATTTTCTGTGTCCGGAAACGGAATGTCAATGGATGTTCTGAGTGTGCCCGGAAACGATTAGATTAGATTAGATTCTGGATCTCATTTTGAAACTGGACTGAAGCTACTAGTATGTGCCCACTGTTTGAGCACCACCTCAATCACATTTAAGAACCCAATATGGTCTGCTTTGAAAGATGTAAAACTATACAAAACGATTTGCAAGACTTCCTGCAGATATTTCTTTGCTCTACTCATCGTCTTTGTCCCTGGTGGGATATAAGGGTTAAGGCCAGAAGCCGGCACATATGTTCGGAGATTATACAGAAGCGAGCCCTTCTGATTTGGCAGTTCGCGTAACGTCTGTTGGCGTCTCTGATGGATGATGTGACATAACTGGCAGAGACGATGACGGATGGGCCTGGGCACGAGATTATTGATGACGGATGGACCTGGGCACGAGGGTATTGACACTTTTGACAGAAGGTCTTCTCTGTGGTTATATCTCATCACACGGGATCTTAGTATCGGACAGACGGTACAACTAGCCTCTGTTGTGGCAAATAATTCGTTACTTTATTTGCAAGATCATGTCCGATGTTTTTACGGCTAGACAAATATTCTCAAAACGGTCTATAAGTTTCACGACAGCCGTATACTACATGTAGTTCAGTAGTCTTTGAAGTACAGCCTACCCGTTCTGTACCAGTAGTGTCTTTATTACCTACAGCACCTAGGTCAACTTTCCACCCATAGACAGCTGAAAGACGTTGCCAATAACTGGAGAAAGATGCTCATGATCAATACGGTCTACTGGTCATAGGGCAGCCATAGACTAGTTCTTTGAAGTACACCTTACACTGTACCAGTAGTGGCTTTATTACCTACATCACTGAGGTCAGCTTTTCACCTATAGACATCTGAAGACGTTGTCAATGGAACTAAAAGGTTCTCTAGGGCCTGCTGGCTACTATTGAATGGATAACAGGTGCATGTGCATTCTTGACAGTTCAGCCTACAACTTATGTACCAATAGTGTCATTATTACCTTTGAACAGCATGGTGGCGGGAGAGCGGACACCGTTCTTTGCTCTTTTCTTCACATAACCAGTAAATTGCCTTTATAAAAAGTTTTGTACAGAAAGTACAAGCTGCGTAAGACCAGAGTGTAAGGCTTGGTCCACCCACACCGGGACCAGTGGATTCCAACTTTTTGTCGATCTCTAACATGTAACCTAAGCCACAATCCTGAAAAAAACTCTGTCCCAGACTGCTGTCGCCTTCCTACCTGCACGCAGACGGAAGCTATTCCATTGGGTCTAAATAATTTTGTCATGTCTACCTTCTTTTACAAAGGTTGATATACAACTTATAAAATCTTTGTGCTCAGTCTTCACATATTGTTAACATTAAAACATCGATTTTTACGCAATATGTTTCATACAAAGGATGACACAAATTGGATCAGGCATCTAATGGTCTGTTCCATGTCTGCTATAATTGTTTCTGACATCGCCATGCCAGACACACGCCAACGCTTCGGTGATGTCATCGGCCTTCATGTTTGAATTACGACGTTTAAAAAATAACATGAACTATCTATGATACCTCTTTTCATTACCCTGGAGTTTTACAGCCTGCAAAAGACCTTGTAAGGGGCTGTTTAGAGCTGTCAGCGAAAGTAAGATAGCAGAGGCAAGAGATGGAAGAGACCCGCCAAGGAAAAAGAATACTGGCCAAAGGTTCTGCTGCAGATTCTGTGGCAGAACGGGTAACACGCGAGTCTGCCGGGCTAGTATCGGTTTTACTAGTCATGAAAGGCATGATGTAGCAAGAACTACAGAGAGCAGGGTTCTGGATACTCTGGATATTCGACGCGTGTCCAGGACCGTGTCTGGGCCATGGGGCAAATCTATGTTCCTGGACACGCATAACTTTGCCCACGGGTTTGCCTGCCATAAGAAGGGGAGAAAGCTGTAGACCAACGTTCAGGACGAAAATGGCCCAAGATGATGGCATATCAAACTGTCCACATGAACTCAAATGTGTGTCGTATTATGTCTGTGCAGATGGCACCCTTAGAAAATCAATTTTCACACAGATGCCCTGGCGAGCCCCAAGACACAGGCATGACAGAACCGTATCTGACAGCTGGCATTTCGGGTGCTTGTCAGAATAAACTGGTGGATTTTTCTGATATGTACATAGCGTCTGTCCAGGATGCAACCAGTAGTAGAACAGCTTTACCTTAAGCTTTTAGCATGATCGAACAACAAGTCATACTACATTACCAGGCGCACGCCTATGTTAAAACCGTGACTAACAGGTCCGTGTACTTGTCAAAAAAGCAAGGGCATTTTCCTAATGTCATGAATTTGAAGGCACCACATAATGTACATCAGCATAAAGACAACCAGTGAAAGAGTATCCTTTTGGTAAAGTTAATAATCTTTCTTGTCACACAGTGACAGCCCACGCACGAAGGTGCCGTATCTGGCCAATGGCATTTCAGTACATGGTGAATTTCTCTAATTTTCCTAAGCGTTGCCAGCCGCAAAGTTTGACAAGACCGAATGTGACAGGCGGCATTTCGGGTCAGGCCGCACCTTCGATTGCAGACATGTCAGCCGTCAGGCCTCATTCATAACCTCACCCGTCTCTGTCCGGCCGGATCGAGTCTTAGCACGCACCGAACAGGTGCTCTTGTAGCCAGAACCGTGCTTTAGCCAGAACCATGTTCAGGCAAACACACTACCTCATTGCCTGGATGTCTAACCTCCATCGACGTATCCTTAGGCAATTGCAAAGTTTTAACATAGACAATGAGAATTTTGTGTTTTGTTGTCTTTTGAATTATACTATAGCGTCAAGGCAGAGTCTCATGGTTCATAGGCGGGGTTTATATATGGGGGGGGGGGAGGTTTTTGTTATTGTTGTAACAGTCCGGAGTTTGTAGGTTGAACAGACGATGGTTAACGCAAGAAAAGGTTTCTATCAGAAATAACATTACAGTTAGCATAAGCACAGCCACACAGCCGTTGAACCAACCCAACATATTTCCCAAAACACTGTCATATTGTACATCATGAACTTGTGTCATTTAGCCTCTGTACACAAGAAGAAACCGATTGTGGCTGAAGGCTGAATAAAAGTTCTAAACGGGAACATTGCGGCTCCAGATGCCGTACTGAGGGACGACTGCGTGTGCGAGATGTCGGTAGCTTGAGGCAGGAATCCACTCTACTATATACCGACATATTGTACGGCTAATACCCAGGGTGTGGGGGCTTACCTTGCGGATTATCCTGCTTTACCACACCGCATGCTTTGACGGCACAAATTCTGCAGGACGGTAAATTATGAATGAAGGCACCTTATTGTGAGGAACAAACACACCAGCGTGAACTGTCAAGCAATATACATGATCCTGCCGAATACATGACTACAACACTACTTCAATGGGGGTTTCCAATATACCTGAGACAAGGGGTGGGAGGGGTTTAGTCGTGATGTGAGAGACTAAACCTAACCTAACCACAATCGTAAGTCTAACCCTAGCCTTGAACAATGATCCAAATTCTAACACTAACCCTAACTCTAATACCGTGATGTGGGAGACTAAACCTACATTTGTAACCTAACCCCAATCGTAAGTCTAACCCTAGCCCTGAAAGATGATCCCAACCCTAACTCTAACACCAACCCTAACCCTACTCCTCAACACCTGGCCTCTCACGTATGTGGCAGCTCAAGGATTTGGCTCCACACCGCCACGCGAGCAGCTACAGCGGGGATTGTCGGGGATTTTCCGCAAGGCTGGGTACTGATGGCCCTAATACATGCACTAATGGTCGCGTGCTGGGCGCTCAGTTGGCCTGATTCTCCATACAACTACAGTTATTATGTGTATGTGAGAAAACATGCTAGTAGGGTGAGCTCCCTTATTGTATAGCGTGTGTGAAATTTGTTGACATTTGAAGCGAGTGGCTAAGTTGTTTTTGAGGCTGATAACCAAGATCAACCACAATCAATATGTCAATTAACAAGTGACATACAACACATCAGATAACCAGCAAACTAGCCAAACAACCAATTGCAATAAACTAACATTTTAACCAACCAACCAACCAACCACCCACCCACCAACCAATCAACCAACCAAATAAAAACTAATGAAATAGGCCGAATATTGAACAAAGAAACCAAGTTCAACAACTGGCAGCCTTTAGAAAAGGCACAACATTAAAGCCTCCAAGGAGCCCAACCCAAAGCTTTTAGATTCTAAGTCAACAACCCTCACCACAGGACCACCTTTCCACCTCAGACAACATGAAAAATACTGTCATCAGGCTCGTTAATGAGCCCAAAACGTGTCAACTCCCAAGAGAATCTGTTTATAGCTCCTATAACGATTTCTATAATATGAACCATTAACATTTTGATATCAAACCTATTCCAAAAAGACCACACTAAAGAGCAAACTCACCGACTCATGACAGAAGTGATGTTTTTATGTCGGAACAAACTTAGTAATGGGGGCAATTAACATGGGTGATATTTAGAAAAATGTGGTAATGTCTCTCCAATGACTGCAGGGGGCAAAATCTACGGTTTCGTGTCACAGAGTACAAACGCGGTTCTTGTTGTAACAACCCATAAAAATACCTCTCACGGTTGACATTATATCACCCTTTTAAAAGCTTAGAGTAGACCCAACAGATACACGTGAACATGTTTGTTTTCATTCATTATTAATCGCAACCTCTTTAAAAGCATTAATTATGTGAGCAAAGACAATTGTTCGTTCTAAGTTTGATATGGGTATGAATGATGATGAACTATTATACCGTTCTATGCTTAGTTACCCAATTTGTGCAGTACTGTAAGCATGTCGGTAATTTGAACCTTTGGTATTTAGCGGAAATGGCAAATGTTCTCGAAAGATCAAGTCAAGTAAAACATATTTCAAGTCAAGGGCTGTACCATGTAAGGAGTCTACAGACTAAATAAGAGTAGTTAAAACTGGGTCGAGATCTTATCCTTTTTTATAGAAAAAAATGGAAACATCCCTACATATGGAGAGCTTGATTCGCTGTGCTCTGGTACAGAAGCGAAGTAGTACTGCATCCAAAAATGTTCCTATCTACTTGTAGTTCTATGTCTAAATGGGCTGGGATCAGGCGCAGTTCTGGATAGTCTCCGCGTATCCAAGAACGAAAATCTGCCCCAAGCACGGTTCTGGATAAAGAACGAATCTGGATACAACGCTAGAGATAGCTCTAGGTATATGTTAATAGGCTGGTTTCATACCGTGCCTGTTTCGTAATCTTATAGTGTAAGTGTATTGTTTTTAATGTCTTCTCAGCGTAATTTTAAACCAAAACCTAAGCAAAATATTGACAAAATCCATTATGTCTAAACGTGCCAGAGGAAACTTTATCGGCGTGAGTAATGGTCTCCCAACTTCCATCGATACTGAACTCGCATCTCCAGGTCATTGCCCTTGGAAGCATTTCAACAAAACCAATAAAATAAAAACAAGCGTAAAGCAAGGCACTTAAGGCTCCATGGATCACACTACTAAGTACATCCTGACTGAGTTACGACTAGGAGGTCGTACCCACTCCATCGTTTGCTCTGTAGCTGTCTTTTATTAAATTGTTGCAGCAATAGCTCTTTAGGATCTTCGTGGTGTGAATAAAAGTTTATCTTTCTAGATATAAAGATAAATAATGTCAGTCATACGTTTTAATGTTATTGTTATGCTATTTATGCCAAAGAGAAAAATGAAAATGCTTCGCCTTAATTCAAATTCAAAAATAGAGAACTTGTCTACAATGTTCCATATTTAAATATGTAATCATCATCATCATGTAAATATGTTACAAATGTGTAGTAAACGTATTTTTAAATGTTATGAAAAAAATAGACTGAAATCAGCTTTAGTGATTGTTAAAAATTACCAGCAAGAAAATAGCTGAACATTGCGGTTATAACGGTATCTCTATTGTGATCTCTCTAGATAGAAAGCTCTTATCGCTACAATTATGGCAAGATGTCGCCCAAAATGACACCCCCAAGTACCCACCGGGTCATGTCAAGTGGGCCGTTTGCCCCTTTTGTGTTGTGAATTCTCCTGACGTGTTCACTGGGCATTGCGGTTGTATTATCTCTTCACAGATCTCGCCTTATAAACTCCTTATCTGTACGATTATAGTATTACGACGCCCTAAATGACATATGATAACAGTCTTCTGGGCTGCATTCATATATCCATAGAGAGCTGGGCCTCCTTATTATGTGCCATAGATACTGTTTGTTCAGCTTTTTTTAACGGGTTTGCTCAATGCAAGGGCAAAGGACCATTTCTAGCAATTGAACAATTGATGGTGGTGGGGGCATGGGTGGCTATGATTTTAGTAGATGGATCCGAACGTTGGTTTTGAAGGCTTGTTTTGAAGGCTTGTTGTCGGTAGTAATCGGGGGCAAAACACTTGTCTGTAAAAAGGAGAGCTTTCTACAATTTTGTAGTCCGGAGTAAGAAGCTGAAGATATAATAGGACTTGGAGACTATTTTTACATCTACATGTGTATGTCCAATAGAGCTCTCAGCACTCTTATATGAAAGCCACAGCTGTCGTATAAGTACATTTTACCTTGTAGAAGAAGAACAACAACACTTAGTATACCACGGTGACTCGGAATAGCGTCGTGCTCTCTCGGCGAGCTCAAAGAACATTTGAGTTACTCTTCCACTGGTCGTGACAGAAAAGACAGTATATACAGTTCCATAGGTTCAGCGCTACCATAGCTGCCTTGCCTATTGTTATACTTATAACTTATAACAAAAAGAATACCTACCTTGCCATGTCCAGTGTCTCCTTGTTGTCTTCTGTATCCTGTACGATGGAGATTTCGAACAGCCCTACAGTCAGCACCACGGCCAGAGCCAACGCGAAACGGACTACTACTCTCCTCTGCATACTTTTACTGTAGGCTGGAACACGTTATATTTTTATAGTGATCTACAACCAGTATAGCACAACGAAGGGCTGCTCTTTTGCACTGATCTTTACAGAGAAGGCTGACGCTGTGTAGGGTACTTACAGCTTCATTGTACCAGAAAAATTCCCCAACACAACAGTGAACTAAAGCTGTTACGCCTGGTTGCACCGAATGACTAGGGGTTACTCGATGTTATAGAGCTGTTCTTGCGTGCCTTCTAGGCTAGCATTGTATACCAAAACGCGGTTTTACGCTTCAGAGTCCTTCAAGTACTGTAGGATGTCGTTACTGGTTTTCCAGGCTTGCAGGTTTAAATTAAAGCCAGTTGAACAGTCTCCATACATTCCTTGGGAAACCACAGGATGCTGCTTAGAAGGCTTAGAGATGCGACACTTCTTGCAAAACCAGTTGACCAATCTTCATAAGGTCCTTGGGTAGCTACCGAGTCTCCCTGTTACCAGGCTTGTACCATGTTACGTTGAGTAAAGCCAGTTGAACAGTCTTACACAGTCATTGGACAAACACAGAATCTTGCCAACTGTTTACATGATCTGTAGGTGTCTTACGTAGCGTCAGATCTGCTGAACAGCCCTGGACAACCACCTGCTTGCACGTGGGTTACCCAGTTAACCCATCCGCATACAACTCTTGGACATCCAGGCTTATAGGCCGTAATAGACCAGTTGACCAGTCTCTGTACAGTCCTAGAACAGCTACACGATGTCGTCTGTAGCCCAGCCTAGCAGTGTTTGGTAAGCGTGCGGCGGCGGCGTGGTTCACACATGGTTTGTTATTGCCAGCACGGCGCTGCTGTATCCCCACCAGGAATGCCCGGATAAGGCCACATCAACTTAATTTTATGGATGACATCCTCTGAAGACCCACAAACTAGTGCGCGCGGGCGAATGAAAAATAAAAAATTCTGGCCAAAAATAAAAATGCTACTAAACCACAGGAATACAAAGGCAAAGCTGGTATTGTGAATGTGGCAGAACGTAGTGACGTATACAGCACACGCTGGCTTTTTGCGGAATTTATGAATCGGCACTGTACGTATGTACTTAGTTCTTGAGTCGTGGAGCTTCGGTAGCTTGGGTGCCGTTCTCCAGAGTTACCACCGGCTCCGTATTGTTGCTAAATACCATGGACAACCCATGCCTAGAGCTAGGCCAGAGCCTCGGTGGACGTGATCTTTACATTTTTGTCTTTTTCGTTTGATTTTGGCATTCTACGACATTGATATCGTTTTCCAGTATTCTTTTGCAACTCACGGTATATTTTTCCTCATTTTACAACTATTTTCTACGATTTACAGTGTGGTTGATTTTTTTTAAAACAGCCAAAAACTCATGCGCGCGGATGTCATCCATATAATCAAATCAACATGGCCTAACAGATAATAAGTGGCGCTCTGCCCCGCCGACCGTTCCCAGGAGACAGCCCAATCGCATTGTGATCGATCCCTGACGGAACGCACGACGCGAAATTAAGTTATTTTTACTATCAATATAGCCGGGCTGGGTGGGGGAGTCGGCAGCTCATGAAATATTCACGCCGCTGTGTTATTACTGCGTTATGTCGGGTTGGCTGGGTTGACTGGTGCCGCGGAGTGGAATAAGCTTCGTCTCCAAGTAGATGCTTGGTGGAAAACGTGCCTCCAGTTTCATTTACAAACCGCCCCTCGAAAGTAGCACCGGTACCCCATTTTGAATACAGTCTGTGTTGTTGTTGACCAAAACTTAATATTTCGGTGAACAAATTTCATAAATAAGGGAAAGAAAGAAAGAAAGAAAGAAAGAAAGAAAGAAAGAAAGAAAGAAAGAAAAAGAAGGAAAGAAGAAAAA
>NW_017803947.1:14743-79102 GCF_001625305.1 Branchiostoma belcheri | reverse complement strand
CTAACTACCATGGACAACCTATGCCTAGAGCTAGGCCAGAGCCTCGGTGGACGTGATCTTTACATTTTTTGTCTTTTTCGTTTGATTTTTGGCATTCTACGACATTGATATCGTTTTCCAGTATTCTTTTGCAACTCACGGTATATTTTTCCTCATTTTACAACTATTTTCTACGATTTACAGTGTGGTTGATTTTTTTTTAAACAGTCAAAAATTCATGCGCGCGCGGATGTCATCCATATAATCAAATCAACATGGCCTAACCGATAATAAGTGGCGCTCTGCCCCGCCGACCGTTCCCAGGAGACAACCCAATCGCATTGTGATCGATCCCTGACGGAACGCACGACGCGAAATTAAGTTATTTTTACTATCAATATAGCCGGGCTGGGTGGGGGAGTCGGCAGCTCATGAAATATTCACGCGCCTGTGTTATTACTGCGTTATGTTGGGTTGGCTGGGTTGACTGGTGCCGCCGAGTGGAATAAGCTTCGTCTCCAAGCAGATGTTGGATGGCAAAATGAATGGTTACGTCCCTCTTGTTTAAAGTACAAACTGCCTCCTGGAAGTAATAACCCGTTTTGAATTGAAGACTTTGGCATATTGGTCTATCTACTATCTTGAAGTTCTTAATTAATAAACGGATTTTTTCACAGTTTGAGTGTTTTCGTGTCTTTTACATCATACTTAGATATTTTGCATCAAATTCTAATTATAACATCAAGGACCACACAAATGCAATTCTCGTGAGATCGAGAGAGGAGAGAAAGAAGGGAGAGAAAGAAAGGGAGGGAGGGGAGAGAGAGAGAGCAGAGAGGAGGACGGAGGAGAGAAATAGAAAGAAAGGGAGGAAGAGAGAGGGAGGAAAGAGGGAGAGAGAAGGAAAGAAAGAAAGGGAAAGAGGGAGAGGGGGAGAGAAAAAGGGAGGGAGAGGGGGAGAGGGAGGGAGAGAGAAAGAAAGGGGAGGAGAGGGGAGAGAAAGGGAGAGAGAGGGGGAGGAGAGAGATAGGGAGAAAAAAAAGAGAGAACCTTCTCTACTTCAACAGTACAGCACATGCGCACGTTTCACTACAGAGTGCGTTTCTCTAACGTATGGGGGTCGGCTGACATCATTACGTAACGCCACGGTTAATCAGCGAGATTAATCTGTCCGGAAAGCGGCCAGGGCACAATAGATGTCCTGAGTGATTACGCACAGGCTAAAGCACGAGATTGGGTCGGGTGGGGAGAGCAGCCAGCAATTTGATAGCAATAATATCATGGCAAAGCTGGAACCGCGGAAAGATTGAATCAATTTGGAGGACATCTATCGTATCCAGAACCGTGTGTATAGTTCTGATCCTGACTCGGTTACGGTTAGGATCCGGCACGGTTCTGGATAGTCTCTATCATAGTGACTGATGTGTTACGCAGATGTCTTGAGTGATGTCCTGAGTGATTACGCGCAGACTAAAGCACGAGATTGGGTCGGGTGGGGAGAGCAGCCAGCAATTTGATAGAAATAATATCATTGAATAGTTGGAACCGCAGAAAGATTTAATCAATTTGGAGGGCATCTATCGTATCCAGAACCGTGTGTGTCTAGTTGTGAGCCTGACTCGGTTAGGGTTAGGATCAGGTACGGTTTTGAATAGTCTCTACCATAGAGACCGTGCCTCTTTTATTCTATTACTGAATGGGTTAGCGTCAGGATCAGGCAATTTTGTTCTGCAGTAGCCTTATGTATGAAAGTATCATCCGTGCTGACAGCTTGAGTTGTGTCTTTTATATCGAAAACGACGTCGATGAAGGTTAGACATCCAAGTAATAAGATAAGCCAAAAAGCAGTTACTCAAGCAACTGGATATGATTCCAAAATCACCTCCAGTTGCTTGAGTAACTGCTTTTGGCGAAAACGACGTCTTTTAGATGATACTAAGACAAGAATAGTACCTGCATATTAGAACGGTATACATTGACCGGTATTGTCCAAGAATTGACAGTAACTTGCCCTTGCAGTACTTCTTGAAAGATGCAGTCCAAGAGGCAATTTGCCCTTGCAGTAGCCTTATAGATGAAAGTGTCATCTGTGGCGATAGCTTGAGTTATGCCTTTTGTACTGTGTGTGAGATGATAGTTGCTCTGCATCTTACTGGAGAACGGGCGATACTCTTTGAAAGATGCAGTCCGAGGTAGCAATTTACCCTTGCACTAGCCTTATAGATGAAAGTGTCATCCGTAGCGATAGCTTGAGTTATTGATGACTTTCGTCCCAAAAACAACGTCTGTTAAATGATAATGCACGGATAGTCGTTCTGTATCATTTTAGAGGACGGACGATATACAAGTTCAAGAATTGAGAGAAACTTTGCCCCTGCAGTAGCCTTAGATTATAGATAAAAGAGCCATCTCTGCCGATAGCTTGAGATATATCTTTTGTACTTTGTGTGAGATGATAGTTGTTCTGCATCTTCCTAGACAGCGGACGTTACTCTTTGAAAGATGCAGTCCAAGAGAGCAATTTGGCCCTTGCAGTAGCCTTATAGATGAAAGTGTCATCCGCAGCGATAGCTTGAGTTATGAATGACTTTCGTCCCTAAAACAACGTCTGTTAAGTGATAATGCACGGATAGCCGTTCTGTATCATTTTAGAGGACGGACGATATACAAGTTCAAGAATTGAGAGCAACTTTGCCCCTGCAGTAGCCTTACATGTATATATGAAAGTGCCATCTCTACCGATAGCTTGATTTATACCTTTTGTACTGTCTGTGAGATGATAGTTGCTCTGCATCTTCCTAGAAAACGGACGGTACAGTTTGAAAGATGCAGTCCAAGAGAGCAATTTGCCCCTGCAGCTTTATAGATGAAAGTGCCATCCGCAGCGATAGCTTGAGATATAACTTTGTACTATGAAAGACGTCTGTTAAAGGATACAACTGCACAGATAGTTGCTCTGTATCATTTTAGACGACGGAAGTTATTCTTTGAAAGATGCAGTTCATGAAAGCAATTCGCCCTTGCAGTAGCTTTATAGATGAAAGTATCGTCTCTATCGATAACTTGAGTTATGTCTTTTGTTCTGTGAAGGATGATAGTTGTTCTGCATCTTCATCGAGGACGGACGATACTCTTTGAAAGATGCAGTCCAAGGGAGCAATTTGCCCTTGCTGTAGCCTTATAGATGAAAGTGTCATCCACAGCGATAGCTTGAGTTATGTCTTTTGTACCGCGAATGATGAGAGAGCTACTGTTCAATATTAGTGCGATAGCAGGGCCGGAAAGTGTGGCCTGGGGGCGTCACTAATCACTGCCCAAACATGATTGCGACTTCGTTTTTCTCATCCAAGCTTTCTCTTTCATTTTGAGTTATGTCTCTACGCCAGAGATCGCTGCCAGCGAGCCATTAGTAACAGTACTCGCGAAGGTACAGGCCTCGAAATTCACTTTTCTTCCTATTGTCCCAGCACTGTCCCAAAACGTTCAATTGTTCCGAAGTGGGAATGAACTGTCCCAACCTGCTTTTTGACAAGTATTGTATGACTTCAACTTGACGTCGACTCTCTTTTGCATATTTTGCCTCCCAGGCGCACAATAATTGCAGAGTAGACAGCAAGTTTAGGGGGATTTTCCGGAGCCAAAATCCGGGACGCATGCCTGATCGACGAAAGTAGGGCTGGCATTCTGATGTTGATTACTTTTTTATTGTCCCAAAAATGTCCCAAAGTGAGTGTCTTATGTTTTTAGTTGTCCCAGCCTACATTTTAGTGGTCAACGGCCACTAGACCACCTTTAATTTCGAGCCCTGATGTAGATATGGTTTAGATGAAACTTAATTTTGTTGAGTAAAGACAGAGATTTGTATCGGGACAGGTAATGGCTACTTTATGGATGACATTCTCCTAAAAACGGAAAATTACTCTTTTTGAACGATGTGTAGTGAAGGGTGGCAGTGCTTGGGGTTCGGTAATACGTTGCTGCAATTGCTTGTGTGTTTATCTGCGAGTGAAACGTATTCATGCGTGTTAACGTCATATATAGACGCTTCCAGGCCAGTCCAATGTAATTACTTGTTTTCAGATATAGGATAATAGTATACCAAAATGTGTTAGCGTTTTACAATGTAGCTAGTCTCTACGAGATTAATAATGCTTGCTGCAAGTAGAAATAATACATGGTTAGTGTAACTGAGTAGTAGTAGTAGTTGTATAACCCAAAGATTTTGCAAACATGTACATTCAATTTATTCTGGACGCGGATGCACTCTCATGACCAATAATGGTCATATCTTTGCCGAATTTTAATATCCATAACCACTGGTGGAGGCTACAAGTAGTAGATGTTGTGTTAGTGTGATACTGAGGAAATGTATTATGTTACGATTGACTGCCAAAGCTTTTCTCAGCATTGGGTGGCCGGTAAGTTTGAGCTCTTCGAGCGCTTTTCTAGTTATACATGCAGGCCACGATACTTGATCATACCTTTTACCCAATCGTTTTAGTCTCACTTCGCTTTTCCCTTCCCCATTTTGACCTCCCATGACCGTGATTGTATTACACCCGGGCACACTGCCCCTACTAAACGCCGGTTCGGAGTTTATTGAGTTTGGAACGGCCCCGGAAGGGCACGTAATGGTTCATAATCGGATCAGGCCGGTAAAAGGTACAAGTGCATCCGGTATTACGAGCTGGTCTGACGCCGGTTATCTGATGGCCTTCGTGTTTAGGAGCAGAAATGGGTACTCTTGGTCAACAACCTTTTCATTATGGCTCGTTTTAGAGAGAAGGGTGTTTTGTATCAGCTGCTTGGCTTCTCTCTCTTTCTCTCTCTACGTCTCTCTTCGCCCCTCCCTCTCTCTCTCACAGTCTCTCTGTCCATCTATCTCCGTCTCTCTCATTCTCTCTCTCTCTGTCTGTCTGTCTCTCTCTCTCTCCCTGAAGATAGCTTGAGTGTCAACCTTTTTAGCTTCCGTTCGCTCCCCACGATTCAGTACCGTATGGAGCCTATACGAAAGTTGAAAAGGCTTTGCCGTTATATTTTTAGTCACTCCGATTCTTATTCTATTTATATCTGTCTTCGTGTAAATGTGTCCGTAGGAAAACAAAATCCACGACTTTAATATCAAGTTTGTCATTGATCCGCATTATAAAGTGGATTACATTTCTATTTCGGGACAAGACTTGTCCGTGTAATGATTAAATCTGATTTGGTTGATCTGATAATATTTCCCCGGGGCCTAGGTATTGCTGTCTTGGCGACATAGCTCCGTTTAGAAAGTAAATCTTTCTTGAAAAGTGCCGATTTCTCTTTATGCGGTTATTGTCCTTACTTGGCAAAGACAAGGTAACAATGTAATGTTAGATGGCTGATTGCACTGTTCGTCAGAGACACCTAGCGTAATAAAGCTGTATTGCAACCATAATGCTGCTAATAGATTGTGTTACAGTTAGTGATGACAAGATGTGCACACCAAGTCTAAGTTGACGTGCAAATAGTATCCTGTTTGCCCTATTTACAACTGAACGTTCCTTCTTGTTGCTCTACTTACTGCTATATAGTTTCCATAGTTTTAGAAATTCTGCAAACTGCAATATAATATATACTAGTAAGTCGGTCCTAAACCAATAAGAAACCAAAGATTTCACAACCGTTGTTCTGAATTAATTTCTTGTTTCATTCTTTATTGTGACTTTATAGCTGATTCTGTGCCTGTTATAATGTGCTGTTGTATGTAACAAAACCTCCCTACCAGGAGGTAATTATACGCCTGATATATTGTACTGCAGCCCGTACTGACACTTTGTGTACAATCAGTCCAAGTTGAGGTGCCTTTAATAGCGTGTTTATCCCAAACGTGCCACTCTGCGCTGTAAAACCACCAGATATACGAGCTGTTAATGAACACAAAATGGCGCCCGGAGACGGGTCAAAGGTTGTTGCTAAGGACTTGGCGTTGTTTTCCCGCCAATCGTGGCGTTGGTGTCGTCTGAGAAATTTAGTTCAGGAATTGGCGGTAGCTAAGGCGTTGAGCAAGTTTGGGTTTTGTATTAACATTCAAAACACGCATTGTGAATACATCTTATCGACAAACATTGCAGACAGGAAAAAAAGTGCTTTGAGCGTAAATTAACTAAAACGTAGCTTTGAACGTGTAGAAATTGGCGTGTAAGTTATTGCTACTGACTTAACAGTAGGTAAGACATTGAGCAAGTTTGTGTTTTGTATTAAGATTTAAAAAGGCGCATTGTGACTACATCTTATCAACAAACATTGCAGATAGGAACAAAACTGTTTAGAGCATAGATTAACTAAAATGCAGCTTTAAACGTGTAGAAATTGGCGTGCTCAAGTACATGTACAATATTGCTACTGGCTCAACAGTAGCTAAGACGTTGAGTTTGGGCTTTAGCTTAAGATCTAATAAGTCCTATTTGTGCTATGAAGGATGTCCTTTTCAGAACAGAAAAATCAACTTGTCCAACTTGTCTTTAAGACTGAAGAAAATGACATAGTATTGCGCTCAAGGGCATAAAATAATATGAAAAACAACTTTCTTGGCACAATTTGACAATAACTGTTTAGAATTCTGTACATAATTAATGTCCTTACGAAAAGGAACACAACAACAGCAGAATCCGGGACAGGCTTTTCATTATTACCATTGCCAAGTGCAAGTATCTAACTCCTGAATACCTCCGTTTTCTGCCGGATTAGTATCGCTAAGGACTTTCTAGTACGCTGTTGACGCAAAGCTTTGCGTGTGAAGAGCGCTAATAGAACAGGTGAGAGTCGTAAAAACAACTTCACGTAGTGAACCAAGGCCTGATTCTGTGCTGTTTCTATACTCAAGAGGCTTTGGGTTGATGACGGGAAGTTCCACGGTCACGGTGGTGGTCTCGGCAGCTTTGGTAGGCATAGGCACCTGGAAATTATCAAGGAAAATGTTAGTCGTTCTAGCATTAGATCGTGCGAAGGCTACTCTTCCATAAGTTGAAATTTACCTTTTTTCCCTGCATGTTATATCTTTCCCTCCGTCCGCTCACAAACTCCACAAAGATGCAAACAAGCAGCTATGTGTCAATCATCCGTAGAAACTATGCTGATTGGTTCTCTCATTCGCGGGCAAAGTTGTTTACATTGATATTCGTAAGGCGGGAAATGACCTGCCAATCATCCTAATCCAGCGTGCTGATTGGTTACTTTGCTTTGCACTAGTTTAGAACTGAAGACTGTTACAAATTCTCTTTTCAGAGAAGAAAAAATTATACTAGTCTCCGTACTCGTATAAGGACGTAAATATAATAGACATTTACTCTCACACCTTCGGTATTTTCGGACGTTTCAAATGTTTTGACGGTCAGACTTACTGATGATGAGCATAGATTTGCGCAAGCGGGAAGACTTGCAACCTGATACCGTGGATATAGAGGTAAGACTTCATTTTTACGGCGGGAAACCATCTGTCAATCTTTTAATTGCAGTGTGCTGATTGGTTCTATTGCCTCGCCGGATTTAGAACTAAAGTCTGTGTTGTTTTGTGTTTGTGTAGAAGAAATATTAACATTAAATACCGTACTGATATTAGAACGAAGATAAAATAGACATTTACTCTCACAGGTTTAGTATTTATGGCCATTTATTATGGTTTAACGCTTTGACTTCCTAATGATAACGGCAAGTTGCCAGGAGCGGGAAGAGAGGTAAGACTTCATTCTTACGGAATGGAAACTATCTGTCAATCATGCAATTGCATTATGCTGATTGGTTCTATTGGCTCGTACTGATTTAGAACTAAAGTCTGTGGCATTTTCTCTTTCTGAAGAAGAAAATTAACATTAAACTTCGTACTCATATCAGAACGTAAATGTAACAGACATTTTCTCTCAAATGTTTAGTATTTACGGCAATATATGATGGTTTAACGCTCTGACTTCCTAATGTCATAGTAATGATGAGCGTAGACTCTCGCCGGCGGGAAGACTTGTAACCTGATACTGTGGATAAAGAGGTAAGACTTCATCCTTACGGCGGGAAACTATCTGTCAATCATGCAATTGCAGTGTGTTGATTGGTTCTATCGCCTGGCACGGATTTGGAACTAAAGTATGTGTTATTTTGTGTTTACGGAGAAGAAAAATTAACGTTTAACGCCTTACTGATATTAGAACGTAAATATAATAGAAAGTTACTCTCAAAGGTTTAGTATTTGCGTCCATTTATGATTTATTATGGTATAACACTCTGACTAATCATGACAAGTTGCCGCAAGCGGGAAGAGAGGTAAGACTTCATTTTTACCAATACCTATGCCCTACTTTGTCAAACACCTTAATGAATTGAAAAAAAATCTAATGTGCAGGACGTAGGACTTGCTTTAAAATTTAATTGCTCTTAGATTTTGATTGTAATTCAGATTAATTTCAGTGTAATTAAGAATTGTGATTTTGAGTACCTGTAAAAGAGCCTGTAATTCAGTCGGGAGGCTGTGAAATGCTTGTTTTTGTTTTCACATACAACAAACCATACATATATGCGGGTTTGCTGTGATACAACAACCCATACATATATGCGGGTTTGCTGCGATACAACAAACCGTACATATATGCGGGTTTGCTGTGATACAACAACCCATACATATATGCGGGTTTGCTGTGATACAACAACCCATACATATAAGCGGATTGGCTGTGAAAACACTTGAAGTGACGCCTGAGGTCAGAGGTGTTTGTGCAACATGTCTGCAGGTAGTGGAACAAACTTAACGTGACAGTTCGGCGCTACACCAGATAGCCGCAGAGTCAGACCAGGTTTGGAGAGCTTACATGTAAACATAGGAAACTCACAATAACACGTTTTATTTGAGAGATGATCTTCAATCGTTGACAAAACTTCATTTACTGTACGGGTAGATTATCGTAATTGATAGATCACCAACTTGTCTTGTTTGTATTTATCTTGGATTTACCCACCTTGTAATTATGCATGTATTTTGTCAATGTGTTTTGCACTCGTATGTTTTGAGTAGAAGGTGTTACATAACCAACTTGGGCATTTTGCCCAATACTCAATAAATATATGTGAATAGAACAAAAATCATTGACGCCCTGAAGCGGGATGCTGGGCTCAGAAACATCACCGCAGCAGAACTCCGCTCACAGATGGAGGACAGGGACGAGTAGAGAAGAAGAACCCATTGTCTCCTATTATGGCATTTTTATGTCGCCGCCCAAGGTTCCAGGATCTTCCTATTTCATCTACTTAACTCTGGGGTCATCTACTACCAGTTTCGACTGCCTTGTTGACCCGTGCACTGATATGTTGTTAGTCTCCAATAAAGTAAAAGTAAAGTTAACTTTGGACTGACTTTTAATCACGAACTGAATTTTGCAGATTGCAAACCTCTATGGATGATTATCCATAACTTTGCACCCAGCTGGTTGTAAGATTGCTACTCTCCAAACTGGGGTTAGCTTTTGACTTATTTTTGGCGTGTTTTTACCCCTTTAGGGGGCTTTCTTTTTTGCTTCGGTATCTTTTTTTTTTTACACCAACCCAAAAAAGCCAAAACCCAATCCTCTGCTTGGAGAGTAGAAGATTGCAGTGTCCTAAGTCATAGGCAAAGCCTGTTTCTGACCATGAATAAAAACGCTTTTCTAAACTGTATCGGTTGCCCGGCAACTTCTGTACGCGTTACAGCGTCGTCCCTGGCAACCTGGTATCGAATCTGTGTAAAATATGCCACATAAAATCGGCAGTTCAAAAAAGCCTGCACCAAGGCCGCTCACTATTCTGGCCGATTATATACCCCACTTTTACCGAGTGCTACTCTCCATAACCCCATAGGAAGGCCTGGCGGAGGTTACGGTTATTCAGTAACGGGTTAATTCACTATTTGAGCAAAGCAGAACGCTCAAAGGACCTCCTCCTGTTACAAGCGTTAAAAACTTCCTTCCTGACATGATTGCCTGGACCCATTATTACCTGTAATGACTGTTCAAATTGCTGTTTGATTTTATAAATAACGTAAACAAGCTTAAATGTCAAAGTCATAAACAGTCACCGCATTTAATTGTCTGATAATCTAATGACCTTATTAGCCCTGGCTCGTTTGTAAGGATAACCTTTGGAAATTACTTTATTGGGCTATAAAATTGTAAATTGCAGCAATTTTACATTCTTTGGATACTGAGTACGTCTTTTACGTGAATGACACGGGGTTCAGTGAATCAGAAATAAGTTGTTGAACTTCATATATTATATAATCTCAGAATCCAGGCTTTAAGAGTGAGGCTTTCTACCGACAAGACTGCAATAATGTATCCAGACCATTCATCCTGCATTGTTTTGTATATATTATGAAGTGGTCTTGAAATATAACATTGTATTTTGGACACAAATAAAACTGATGTCTTCAATGAAACGTATTACAACACATACTTCATCAAAAATACTCGTTTGGATCGTACTTTTTTTCTTGTCGCTAGGTTTACAAGTATGAGGAATGCTCTTAGAATTGTTCTCCATTCTTCTGAACATCGAAACTGGGGCATCGTTCTCTATGAGAATACTGTCCAGCTAGTATCAAAGCATTTTAACACAATAGATGCATAGTACATGTATAAAGAACGACAACAACTGGTTTGTGTTTGTTACAAATTGACATGTAACAGGTTCGTTTTGAAGGTGGCCTAGTTTTTTAAAGACATCGTCACATCATAAATTATTTTCTTTAGATACAGACAGAATATAACACCTTTAACATGGTGCTCTTATATTATACCAATAGAGTCTCAGAGAAAGTGACCAGTGTGTTGTACTATACCTTGGGCTATTAAAGACATTTCCACGAGTCAAGACTCCTTAATACTCAGGTGTGACAGGAACAGGTGTGTTCGCGGGGGGTCTGGTCGGATTGTGCGACTTCTTCAAGAGTTTTGACATCTCCCGCGACATTTTGTTCTGCTGTCTCAAGGTGTAGTCCACGTATCTCGGCTCCATGTCGGAAAGAAAGGTGTCTTCCCTCGTCAACTTTCCCTTCCTCATGTTAAACTTGACGTGTTTCTCTTCGGTCTCTATTACGTGCTGCGGTACTCTCAATATTTCAGACTGTTTCGCGTCACTTCCGTCGCTAAAGTCTGTCCTGTCCACAGGACTAGGCGACGTCCAAACGTCTGCTTCCTCTTTCTGTCCGTTCCTCCTGGATTTACGAGAAAGGCTGTGGATAGCGAGGGCTTTAGCGGAGTCTCTCGGGCTGGCTAGCGGGGTGGCCCGAAGAATATCCGTGCAGTACGTCGGTGAAACCGTCCGATCGTACGAACCGTCCCAACTCCTCGCCGTGGAAGGTTTCACCACCGGTTTGAGTTTCCTGGGTGAGGCTTGAAAAGAACGAGAACGTTCGTGCAGCGGGGAAACTCTTAAAGGGCTCTGAAGTTCAAGATTTCTGAAGTTGAAGTGTCCCCGCTGAGTTTGTGTGTGTGAATCTCTGGTAGGGGGAGGGGCGGAGGGCCGCCGGCCTCGGTCGTCGAAAGACTTTGAGACCGACACGGGACGCAGGACTTCCAGAGGGCGAAACGCCGTACGCTGGAGAGAATCCATCGGCATGGTGCGCGGCCTCTGCCCGAGAAAATAACCCGACGGCCCCACGGTAACCCTGGCCTGGTTTCTACCTGTCATCGTCTTCTTAAAACCGATTTGCACGGCTGAAAAAGGCTGCCTGGCGCGAAACACGTCACACGACGTATCCATGTGCCACCTGTGTTTGTAACCGTAACCTTCCATGTCGCTCGGCTTCTCTAGCATTCTAAGGATACTCTTAAGATTGAGTCTGTCCGGGTCTTCCTCGTAAGACTCTTCCTTTGTGATGTCCTGCTTGGGGAAACTCAAGAGTCTCTCTCCTTCCTGAGACGAGGTTGACGCTTCTTTGGTTAGGTCCACGCTTGCGGCTTGTGATAACAGCTTGCCACCGGGCGGCGTAGGGCGAGTTGGTCGGGGGGTACTGCTTTCTGTAACCGACGAGTGTCTTAGCTCCACCGCGGTAGGCGGCTCGACCCGTAAGACGGCCCCTTTCGCCGCCGCTCCTTCGAA
Source organism: Branchiostoma belcheri (assembly GCF_001625305.1). Classification (NCBI taxonomy): domain Eukaryota; kingdom Metazoa; phylum Chordata; class Leptocardii; order Amphioxiformes; family Branchiostomatidae; genus Branchiostoma; species Branchiostoma belcheri. The sequence goes on along the minus strand of NW_017803947.1, from coordinate 67,039 downwards.
TTCTCCCCCTGAAATGTCTTGACCGTGAACCTGCTGCCTGGAGTCGGTTGCCGGGTCTTCAAAGGGAACCCGCCGCTGGTCGCCCATGGCGAGTTGCTGACGTGTGACCGCGAGAATCGGGAATCGAACCGGTAACTCTCCACTCCACTCGTCCTCACAATCCCACAAGAGGGCCTCTCCCGTGCTTGAGCCGTCCTCATACCGAGGAACAATACCGGCACCTCCCGTCGTCGCACCCGCCATTGGCCCGGTCATTTGTAGTGGAATTAAGACCTACTTTGTCATAAAAACACAGAGCAAGGCGGCGAGACAAAGTCCAAACGCAACATTCCGGCGGTGCTAGCTGGCGCGGAGAGGGAGAAACATGTCCGAACGTACGTCCCCGCCTAGCCTCCACCAGGCCTTTATACGGGAGTACGGATCGTAGAATTCGGGTAAAGGAGAGTAAAATTGGTCAGGAAAGTCCAACCGCGGAAGGTTGGTTCTTTCCCTCCGAACTGCGCGGCCAGTCAAACCCCAAGGCGGCCTGGCAAATATACTCCTATGTATAGCCAGCGTAGTTAGTCTGGTAGAGACTACTACGTACATACGTTCCGCCAGTGGAGACCGTATTGTGTGTTTGCCGTCAAGCGGGGACAAAACACGGGAATTTAGGGTCCGGGTGCGACAATGGGGCCGGTCTGCTGACGGGACTGGGCGGCAGCCCTAAGGCCGGTATCTTAGCAACAACACGCGTCTTGGAGAAATCAGGGACCGTCCATGTACTTCTTCTTCTCCGTCTTATCAAACTTCCACAATCACATACAAAGTCCAAACGTGTTACTCTCCAAGCAGAGGTTGATGGGGGAAGATCGTTAGCTTTTTATATATGGCCCGTTTTTTTGTCACTAACCCCGTCGGTGGCCGGCGACCTTCTCTGGCTAATGGATACTGTCTTGCCACCGAAAGGGATCTGCTTGGAGATTATGTTCGGCTCAGAACCAACAAGTTCCGAGTTTGAATCCTGGCACCACACCGATCTTGTGCCATTGGGAAAGGCACTTCACACGAATTTCCTCACTTAACTCAAGTGGAAATGAGTATGTCTGTTGTCCGTTCATGAGTTTTTCTGCGTTGTTGGCATACAAAAAGCCGTCGCCATAACTTGTTATAAATGTTGGAATAGAAAAAAAGTCTAAACGTACAAATACATTTTAGCGTTACACATCTTAAAATTGATATACATCTATCATAAATATATACCTGCTAATCTTGTGACTTATCTATATAAAAGTATGAATTGATATAGTTCAGAAGAATTATTGTCGACTGGAGTTGTATGGATCTTTGAAACGCCCCCTTTCTTAAGGGATTTTCGTCTTAGTATGTCACAGTCGGCAGGTAGGTTTCGCTACTTAAGACACAAAAGTTCTTAATCCGAGACTTAAGAACAGGTAATTGCAATAAGGACCCCTTAAGAAGGCAACAAGTCAATCAGCAGAGTAAACTGAAAGGCCCTGGGGGCTCTTCGTGGCCTAATTCTGTCTTAAGTCTATCCCTTTCATTACTTAAGAAGATAAAAACATTACTTAGACTTACTTTAAGTGTGCTTAGGAGGTGGAGCCGAAACAGTTGTTTTTGCGACTAAGTCTGGTCAAAATACTGACTGTAGTTACTATGTGAAGGGGGGGGGGGGGTATATCGTCGAATTGTATGGGGCAAAAAATAGAACTGAAGAACAAGAGGCAGGACTGTAAAGTTGCAGATTGTAACATTCTAAGCTTAGTAAAACAGTATATTTTCACGTCTGGCCCAAGCACTCGTAGCACCTTTAATAATATATTGTGTTTAATGACTTCGTACATGATACATTAAAATACATGGCAGCGTCATTTCTACATAGACGCTGAATTGTACATTTTAGGCATATAAATATTCCACAAAAATAACTGAATAAAAAAATTGCAAAAAAAAAAGAAATAATGCGTGCGTGTGCTGGGGTGGGTATTTTACTGTTTACGTACATGGAAATTTCTGTATATGTACGATAAAATCCTTGTTGTTTCAGAAAGTACAACAGACCAAAGCTGTATCCATTGCTGGTTGTTTTATCTTAATCCGAGTAAACACTTCCAGATTGTCGGTGTTAATTGATATGGAGTACCTGTTTGTATCTTGTACTTTGTTGTGGTAAGTTTAATTGACTAATTGATTGGTTGACTGATTGAATAACTGATTTTTCTGTCCTATCCCAGATAGGGTTGATATGAACCATAACCACAATTTCTGACCATTTCAAGGCAAAGACAGCGCCAGTTAATGTTCTTAATAGTTATCAAGCATTTATGCTTTTATTATTTTTTTCGTCAAATCTTTATCCGGTGATTTTTTTTCTTTACGTTGAAATGTTTATCATTTCATCTTGCATTTGACAGTTATGACGCTTGGCTGCTTTTCCGCCACCTTTCGACTGAACCTTTGAGTCACAAGTTTGTAAAGCAAGCAAATATAGAAGAACGGGTCAATCAAATCAATACAATCTCTTATCATGAAATAACAGACGAATAACACGCACATTAACGGTTTGTATTCTTTACTGTAGCTTATAATTAATCAGTTATATTCAGTTAATACTTATCTTTTACCGACCGATTTCTATTACTGCCAGAAGTTTGATTTCAAAATTTTGACATCACTGAATGTCGAACACCGTCGCAGCGAGTAGAAAATTAATGTGAGATAGAAAATGGTAAAAGAAATACCATCAAATCTAAATATAGGTAGTATATAGTATTGTTGTAATATTTAGACTCCTAGCACTTTGAATTAGAATATAGCATGAGAATATAGCGTTCAATATGCGATACTCATGTTTTTTATCCTCTCGACCACACTTGGTCAGATTTGTGCATTTAGCCCATCTGGGCAAGAACATGCAATAAAGATTCATATCATTATCATTTATCAAAAAACGAACACACGAAAGTAAATCACGGTGTTTTTTCCAACCCCTCTAGAAAGTTAGCGGATGGTCCCTTACTACAAGTAGTATTGAGTCAACATACCGCCGTACCAGCGCTAACCTGCCTTGAGTACATATTAACTCTACAAACACAGCCTGCCCCCGGGCCGCTCAATACAGAGTCTGGCATGGGGCAAAACCTTCCAAGTCTAGTCCCTATCGCACTAACTACGCTTTTATATTCCAACATATAATCACAAGACGTGGTGACGGCACCCTCATTTTTTTCAACTTATATTAATGCCGTCACCAACACGGGGCAATACAATACTCATTTTCGCCTGAGCGAAGTGAGGAAAGTCGTGTTAAGTGCCTTTCCAAATGGCACAAGATCGTTGGCATGTCAGGACTCGAACCCGGGACCTTTTGGTTCCGAGTCGAGCACTCTGCCGCTACGCTACCCCACTATAATATTAACTCACTCTTTTGTCTCACGCCTCCTCAGCTCAAACAATGGTTTCATAAAACTTGTAATTCCTTCTGATTTATTCTCTCTCAGCAACTTCTGGAAGCACTATGTCAACCTGGTTGAACAATAACCTCCAAGCAGATCATACGGTAGCAAGGCAGTATCCATTGGCCAGAGGAGTGTCTAGTTGCCACCGAATCAGACCAATTAAACCAAGCAAGAAGATTTTCACCAAAGCCAAATATTTGTAGCTTGTGGGTCAAGAGGGCATGAGAAACAAAATCAAATGCTTTGGAAAAGTCGAGAAATAACTTTAATGAAGTTTATTGCAAGTTCTTGCCCGGGGGCTAATTGCAAATAACAAACATTTAAAAAAACAATGAAACAGAGTATAAAATAACTTAAATCTACATGAGAAAAGGTAGTTGTCTAAAGTTTGACTTCTCTTTTTTTAGACCATGGAACAACATAACATGTCTACTTGCCCCCTCTGTCCAGTATGGACCCTACTTTGTGGTATGTGATACAACCGGCCACCGCCTCATGCATTCAAATCTGATGTGTCAAACTAAAAAGAGTTTTATATCGAATTGATTATAACAAATAGACAGAGAACCGGTTGTTTGTAGTCGACGTTTCAGTGCCTTAATGGAATGTTTTCATACTTTCCTTTTCTCCTCGATGTTAGCTGTTTGAATTTCCACCGGTTGTTAAGAGTGATTATCTACATGCTAGTAGCCAACACCTGTTTCTACTGAAGTACGTCTCCACAGGTTTCTATGAGCTGAGATACGGGTCTGTTGACTCTATTCATGTATTGTTCAAGTTGTGTTCTCACCTGTATGGGCTGAACAATAGGCACACCTGTGGGGTTACTTGGATGTATTTTTTACAAAGGAGTTTTCGGAACAAAAATATGGAAAATATACAAGAGGGCTTTCTAGGAAACCGTGTTACAGGTCGCTGTACGCGGTTTTTGAATTTTGTCACGAGTTAAACTTTTACCACTTCCATGTTTCAAACATTTTATGACGGATATACATGTATTCTCCAATGAAAAAGATATTTGGAAATACATCGACTATTTCAAAATATTTTAGATTATTTTACATAGGCTGTGAGTTATAAGGTATGATTAGTAAGGTATGATTTTTTCCTAGATTTTGTTTCAATATCATGAAACGTGCACTACGTCTTCGGTTTAATTTAAAAAAAACTTAATTAAATGTAGAAATTTCAGCTGTGTTTGCTGTCAGTGTCAAACGCCTTGGCACATCCGCAATTCTTTATGAAGTCGTTCCCAACCCTAATTATAGCACATTAATAACCATGCTAAATTTAGACCCTCTTTTGTTAACGCTTCCGTGTGTTAAGTTCGTGTATTGTTCTCTCTAGATGTCTTCGGCATTGTTGTATTGACTACTTGACACTTGCGACTGACAGGTGACATTTTCAAGTCGTCTTTTTAATTTGCTTGCGGTCACCTCAGAGTGTCTTTGACCGCAGAAACAGCTAACACGTGAACTATTATGGATTGAACAGTTTTGATTGTACAACCTCACATGGGTTTAAGCTTACTCTTGGAATATTTCAGTCTTAATAGCCTTAGCTTAGCAAAAGTAACATATTTTGGAAATTGATTCTTGAAAAACGTAGAAAAACATACTACAACATCCATGTATTACCTTTCAAACTTCAACAATGTTTTTGAGCAAAGAAAGAAAATCTGGCGAAGTCATAATCATCTTACATGTAGTAACAGAAGCAATGTAGCTGTAAACTTTCTTTGAACTCACGATTGATTCAAACGGAAAAAAACAAACAGGTAGACGCAATTATAGATACTTAGACACATTTTTCCGTGGACCTATTAACCTTACCAGTGTTTGCTCAGCTGTACCATATCTCTGTTATCAACTCTGGTCGCTGAGGGGGAACTTTTATCTTAACTACTGATATGGAGCCGTTTTCACCGCCATTTTGGGGTTATTAATTGTCAGGGGTTATCGTCGAGTAAGGCCGTTTCCCCGGCAACGGTTGCCTGGCAACAGGAGAAGCTTTCACCCGAGGGACAGTCGTGTATGTCTGTATGCTTTCCATGGGAAGTCCTTTTGTTTTTTAAATCACTTAAATTTAAGATTTAAAATTTTGACACCAGGAAACAACCAATTAAAAGCAAGAGAAAGAAGGTGAACAGAAATAAAATGAACTATTTGCAGTAAAAACAGAATGGCTCATACGATAGTGATTATTTAAGAATGAATTTTGTCTATGAATAATCACGGACTTTTGAAACCATTACTAATTTGCCGGTAATTTCTCACGGATCACACCGTTGCCCAGGCAACGCACGACAGCAGGAAAATTCCTCCAGTAAAATTATAGCCGCCGATTTAAATTTCGCCATGTCAATGAATGAATATAACTCAATGAACTCTCCTTAGTCTCGTGATTTCTCGTGAGAAGTAACCGCTAGGACAAAACCACCGCCACGATATGATTTATGACGTATGTGCAATGACGTCTCCAAATTAAATGACCTTCAATAAATCTGCCAGAGCTCAAGGTCACTGCGTAATAAAACTAGTACTTTCAGGGTCATCAGCATAATAACAGATCACCAATCAGTGCAATTATTGTCACTTTATGACGCCAATGTTGTTCAAAGTTGTCCAGTTGATCCACTGGAGATTAAAAGTTTGGATATTGTAGTAGTAGTGTCTTGCCTATTGGATACTGTCTGGTCCGTTGCATGGTTACGACTCGGCAACCGAAATATTTTCTTGTTAGAGACTACCTAAAATGAAATTTTAGTCTACCAATGATGCTTATAGTCTCCCAAAATTCCACGTGACTTAATTCTTGTCTTTTTTTTTAATTTCGTACGCCAATTTAGTAACAAACAGTTACTGAATCAACTGGATAATTATGGTTTTGGAAACGGTCAGACGTTTCAGGTAGCATCCACTAATATCCAAGCAGATCCTAGGGTATCAAATTGGCCAGAGGGCCTAGGGGGTCCAATACGCCACCCAAACGTTGGTTTGTAGGGGTAGCCACAAAAAAGACGGGCCATATATGAAAGGTAACGATCTTCCCCCATCAACCTCTGCTTGGAGAGTTATAAGCATCCACTACCTTTCGTCAGTGAAATTTTCTGTCTGTCTGTGTGTCTTTTTACCCTAAACAAGGTGGCATTGGACTTCATACAAAGTGCTGCTAGCTATATTTAGGACTGGAAATGCTATACACAAGTATGGAAGTTTGTTCTCTCTGATCGCCTCGTTTGAAGTTGACCTGCACGCTTGACCTCTCGCCTCCCGTGTAAGAGTCGACCGCGGCTTTTGTCCGTTTGGTTGAGACAACACGCTGTTACAACACCTGTTAGCACCCCGGCCGACAGGCACTCCGTAAATACACAAACCGCGACACGCATGGATGGGATTGTAAGGACAATGTACAAGAAGGGTGTGTGTGAAAATAAAGTCACACTAAAAGTAGAAAATGCCGAAAGAAATGTAGAACATTGCCATTTACACTACATACTTTAAAAATAACTGAAAAGTCGATTGTCCATTTTGTAACTGACGTCATACTTCAAGGTGGTGTGTGCAGAAAACAACTTAATTTGATGAAACTATTGTAGTAAGACATCGTAAAAAGCCTTTTTTGGCATACTCGGACTGTCTGTATATGAATCTGTAGTTTTTAAGTGCTCCGGGCATTTGTCTAATTTCAGCATGTGGTTGGAAGGTGAATGTCGGTGAAGCACAGTCTTATTGAAGAGACAAGTGGCGACCCCTGACGGTTACTTTTCATAATTGCACCGACATAGCATTATGCAGTACTGTTCTTAGCCACTAGAGGCCGCTTGTGACAAGTGTTGTTATGGAGAACATTTTTGTCGCTAGGTGGTGACAGGCTACGTCCTTGACAGACAAGGTCTAAGTTTACAATCGCCTGCTATTGAACACAGCTTTAAGACGATTGATGACTCGGTTGCCTTGGACGTATTTTGTTACTTCTCCTTGTCCAAGCCTTCTTTGTATCCTTTACACGCCGAAACAAAACCGTCCCTCTTCCACTATTTCACAGCCTGGTATCCAAACCTATTAATACCTGCCAAGTACTTAATCTCCAAGCAGATCCTACAGTGGCAAGTCAGTATCCATTTGCCAAGGACTGGCCATTAACTATAGCTACTGATGACCAATGGATACTGCCTTGCCACCGTAGGATCTGCTTGGAGATTTCCAAGTTTCTGTCCTTGCTATTGAAGAGATAGGTTGTGATTCGAAATCTAAGATGGATTTAGATATCATTCTACCATTTCAATGGCTTGTATGCAACATACAATGGAAAAGAAATTCCCCAGAAGACTGAAAACTTGAGAACATTATTCAGTGTAATTGGCATTCATTGCTTAATGCAGATATATACAAATAGTCAGTTAATATGTACATGAAGTATTTCCGAACGCTGTAGGTATGATACAAATAGACTTTAGACACTGACTTAAGATGTTCAATTAAGTAAAACAAAATACACACTGAAACTTAAACGTGGAGATATTTTGGTTACAATAAGACTAAGCCTTGCTTCTTTTGGTGCGATCTGTGTTTGACTTTGATCTAAGATCATGATAATTATTGGCCACTTACTGTAAGCTTAAGCTAGTCTACGACTACGTCGTAATGTTTTATACACAAATTAAATAGCCTGTACATATCAAATATCTTTTTACAGATAATTTCTCTTAAGAAATGTAGCTCTGTTTTCTGATCATAGTCAAGATAAAATTGCAATTCAATCGAACGATACATTGCATACATTTGCAAAATGTGAAACTATTCTGAAAGTCTCCAATGCATTGATGATCGACTGCAGAGAACATTTTTTTCAGTCGATTGTTCCCCTCACCAAAAGTCCTGACAGATGCTTCTTTGATACATCTTTACGTAAGTCTTCATTTTTCCACAGTATATGTATGTGACTCAGTGTGACAGGCTGAATAAAATGAAATTTTAAAACGGGAACTATGCGGCTCCAGGCGTCTTACTGAGGGACGACTGCGTGTGCAAGATGTCGGTTAGCTTGAGGGATGAATCCACTGTACTAGTATATTCTTCCTTTCTCCACAGTGTTTTTTAACCGCCCTTTTCTCTTGATGCCCGTTTGCTGAGATACCTCGGATCAAGACGGTAAATGTTTCTGTATCGCCTGTCAACTGGACCCCGCTTTCTGTTCTCAAACAGTTGAATGGTCCTGAACATCCCCAAAGCCTTTCGCTTCGACAGTTCCTCTTCTCTTGTGCGCTTGGATGCTCTCTCCGAAACCGTCTGCCGCGTTTTCATGCGGTCATCTTCGGCGTCGTCCGCCATCTTGTTCAGGAAGGGGCTTCTGGGAGAAACACTTTTTGAAACTTTGTTAGTACCCGGATGTGCGACCGTGCGGTGTGAGCAGGTGCATGGCGGGTACCTTGGTGAGTCTCCAGGCGAACTTACCTCTGACCCTTCACCTTCGCCCTCCAATTTGCTGTCCTTGTCTATCCCCAGGGAGATGACATTGACCGCGTACGTTCGACTGACCTTGGAAAGAGGCGGCAGGTATCTCAGAAGGTCGTACAGTTCCCTCCGTCTCTTTTCGCGCCTTTTTAGTTTGGCGATGTAGGCCGGTTCCTCGTACTCTGTTCCTTTGTCGCTCGATTTTCGCTCTCCTTGCGCCGCCATCTTGGTTTGTGGTACCGTGACCTTGGGCAAGGGCATGATGTGTTTTGCGTCGACGGTAAGTCCGTTGTCACTGCTAGTCCTAAGGACTACGCTATGGCCGCTACTAGCGTCGTCCGCACTGGCCTTTCTCCTGTGTTTCTTCGTCTTTCGTTCAATTTCGTGCGTTTTTTCTCTGACAAGTTTCGCCGGAATTTCTGGAAGAACTACTCTCGGACTGCTACCACCACTACTTCCACCTTTCGTCTCTGAATCCTCTGTTTGAGACTTTGTGGAACTTTTTCTGGACCTGTTCGGGACCGAATCGAACGAGGTTTCGGGACTAAGCTGTGCTTTGGCTCCTCTGTTCTTTGAGTCTGTTTGGGGCAAAGTTTCCTCCATGTTGATTCTACTCAACCGACCGTTCAGTTCAACCGTCACAGAGCGTTGGATCTCGGGAAAGACCTTCCCTCCTCTTGGCGACCACTCCCACTTCTGTTCGTTCTTGGATCGCTTTCCGGTTTGCTTTTTGTCTGTTGGCTGTCGTGTCTCGTCTTTCTTTTTCACTTCCTTCCACAGCCTGATTTTCCCAACAGGTTGGCTCTTCCTGCGATCTGCTTCTTTTTCTCCATGTTCAGAAATGTCTACCCGTTTCTTGCCATCACCGAAAAGACCCAATTGTGCCATCTCGTTTCTCTCCTTACTGCTATCCAAATCCGGCAAAATGAAGGTTTGAATCGGTTTAGAAACTTTCGGCGTGACCACATTCCCTTTGATTTCGGAGTGACGAACATACGGTAAAGACGACCGCTCTTTTTCTCCCTTCCCGTCATTCTTTGCCATCATGAGCGGTTTCGAATTGTCGTCTGACACCATGGTAACCGCAGGCAACTTGAGGACAAGATAAGTTCCCTTACTGTTTTGCCCGTTTCTTTTCTTATTCTGTTGTTTTTCGACGTGAATTTGCTTTCCGCTGATGTCGACCAATCCCTCGAATGTTTCCCTTTCGCTGATGGCCATAATCTCCACCGAGCTCAACTCTCGCTGGTTGCGAGACATCCTCTCGCGAGACTTGGCGTTGGACGATCCCATTCGCCTCTCTATGCGGTAGGGGGTGGCAGGGGTGGGGCAAGGCGCCCGGACGGCACCTACAGGACTCGGTGCTGACCTCATTTTGCCGATTTTTAGATCATCTAAAAAAAAAAAAAACATAGAATATTGTTTGTTATATTGATATATTTGTAAGTTTGTTTTATATATTCTATTGTATTCACATTTATTGACAATTTGGCAGAGAGAAGGTTGATGAAAATATATATCCTCAAAACCATTAAACACTCCAGGTATAACATGATGACGAAAATGTGCTAAGAAATGACAGTAAATGACGATATCATACAGATTTTCTCATCCAGATTATTTTCTGTTTTGCCTGCTTAGAATTGCATCGGATGCCTTAAAGAACCCCACCATCTTAGTTCAAAAGACTGTACTTAAAATTAGCCATGCACCTTAGTAGGGCAATTGATGGAATAGAGAACATGTTAGCAATGGTAGCTTTTCGTTATGACATAACAATACAAAAAAAATATTGAATTTTGGTCACAAGACATGTACATAAAAACGCGCAAACAGAGGCATGGACAGGCTAGTTGGTTTTACCTCCCATGGTTTAAAAAACCTTCACGGTCGGGAGGTTTGGTAAATAGTGCAGTAAACATCTCATGACACCTACGGGCAAACGGAGCTGTGCGTTTGCAATGATTCCGCCGATACCATACCAACGTCACATCATGTATATAACACAGAGAACACAACACAGTGTATTCCGTATCACCCTTCTTTCAATGGGAAAATTATGTACTACTGAGGGGCCACCAAAAATGGGTCATATTGGCCAGGTGGTTAGAGTTGGCCACTTGTACAAGTTTAAATGTACATAATTGGCAGCACAGCATGCATGTCAATTGACAGCAGAAAGACAATATCAGTTACCTTGAAAAGCGTTAACAGATTTCTTAGCCCTAATGCCGATATTGCCGATGGGCCCTGCTCTGAACTAGATTAAGAAATATGCATTTTTCTGGAGTCGGCTGTAGTCGTTTGAGGATCTATAGGAAATCATATACCGTTTGCAGCATCTGTATCTGTATAGCCGGTATAACCACCCTTAATTCGGCTTAACACACCAGCGTCTGTATCTGTATACTAGTAGACAATATAGCCGCCCCTCGGCGTAACACACCACTGACTTGCGGCGCAGCAGCAGCTGGTTACATTGCACTGAACGACTTGTTACACCCACATTTGCACACCTAACTGCATACACTGTCACAATCTACACATCACATACTCCATAAGACTACAGAAGTACAAAAACAGTTACCTTTACAGCGTAAACCCGCTAACAGATGCGGCGCACACGCCTGTGTTTCTACTAAGCCTACTGTACGTATGTGTAAACCACATCTGCACCTCCCACTACAGTGTCTTATAATACCCAGACATATGTCATTACCTAACACACATTCAGCTGCAGTGTGCATAGAATATCACACCAGCTTCTGTATAAACATTATAACGACCCTTAATTCGGCTTAACACACCAGCTCCTGTATCTGTATAGACAATATAGCCGCTCCTCGGCGTAACACACCAACACGCGGCGCGGCGGCAGCTGGCTACATTGCACCAAACGACCTGTTACACCAACATTTTCCACATTTAACTGCATGCAATCTCACAATCTACACATCACATACTCCACAAGACCACAGAAGGACAAAAACAGTTACCTTTACAGCGTTAACCCGCTAACAGATGCAGCGCACACGCCAATGTTTCTGCTGGGCCTACTGTGTAAACCACGTCTGCACCTCCCACTACAGTGTCTCGTAATACCCAGACATATGTCATTACCTAACACACATTCAGCTGCAGTGTGTATAGAATATCACACCAGCTTCTGTATACACATTATAACGACCCTAATTCGGCTTAACACACCAGATTATGTATCTGCATGGACATTATAGCCACCCCTTTGGCACAATTAAACACACCAACATGCGGCGTGGCGGCAGCTGACTACATTGCACCAAACGACCTATTACACCCATCTCTTGCACATCTAACTGCTTGCACTGTCACAATCTACACATCACATACTCCATAAGACGACAGAACGACAAAAACAGTTACCTTTAGAGCGCTAACCCGTTAACAGATGCAGCGCACACGCCAATGTTTCTGCTGATCCTACTGTGTAAACCACGTCTGCACCTCCCACTACAGTGTCTTATAATACCCAGACATATGTCGTTACCTAACACACATTCATCTGCGATGTGTTTAGAAAACTCGCAGTCTAACCTTACTGATATGCTATCCCTGTTCTTTATACGCGCAATCAGGCATGCACGCGGCCTTAGTACTCATCAAGTCGAGCGTATCCCGGCGCCGGGGAATGTTTACTTTCCCCCATTCAATTTCAGATCAATACGCCACGTTTGGGAGCACTCGAAGCGAGAGTCTCTTTAATAGGACCGTCATTGAAAAGTTATCAAGCATATAGAAGCAATCCGGCCGTACATATATGTACGTCTCCCGTAAGGGTTTATATTTCTACGCCATTATAAGAGAGGAATTGATAGGAATTCAGGTGCAAGTGCATGTGACAATGTGGAAAACTAACTCGCGTTGGTCGTTTTGTTTGACTGCTTTACAAAAGGCCTTTCAGACAGAATTAAAAGTTCGTCAACATCTGTCTTTGCTGTGGTAGGGACTTAGCAACGTCGACAATATTATGTTCACGCTTTTTTTTAAAACCAAATTTAACGTCATTTTTCCCCAATCGGGGGTTAGACGTGCTTGCACCAGGTACAAGTCTTTTTTTGAAGCAATATTTTTACGGCTGGATGCTCTTTCTAACGCCAACCCAAACCCTAGTATATAGGACCCAGGATCCCTCTAACTAATCACGCTGCTTAAAGAAATATACAGTATTATTCAAGTCTTTGACCTCACTCTTCGGACAGTGTAATTTTGTCCAGTTACTTTTTTTACATCCTTTGGTATTGTTTTTTTTTTATACCGTATTGAAGACTATGACTGATACCATAAAATAACTAGCCTTACTTGAGAGACAAAGAGAACCAGTAAAATCGTTCAAAGCAAATATTATTTTAACACGTTATCTTAAAACTTTTTTCTCCAAGTTTGGTCTCGGCTAGGTGTTATTAACCCATTTGGTATGAGTATATCTTGGAATTAATACCTTTTAACCATACCATGAATTTAAAATTACATGTCTTCCTTGAGAGACGTACGCATTTAAGTAGAAAGAAAAACACATACAAAACGAGCCGAAACAACAAAATTTACTTAGAGATTATGTTGACAGTAGATGTTGTTTCTTGTCATTTCTATATTTTACACAGAGGAATGGCGTTATGAAGCCGTCAGTGGTTAAAAAACACAACTTAAAAGCACCCATAAGAGTGCGAGAAAACTAGCACAAAATCAGATCTAATCAAATATCTGCTTGGAGATTAGGTGCTTAACAAAGACGGTACTTAAGCTGCCTGTGTTTGTACGACATCGATTAGCTCGTGCTGTGTTTGTTTCTGCTGCACAAAGCGGTAACCCGACGTGTTTACCCTCGCCTGAACCAACACTTTACGTGATTAAAACCTGCCAACGTTCGCCCCGAAACCAGGACACAACATTTAGGGTCCGGTCACACATCAAATTCTTCATGCGTCTTGACTCAGAGCAATATGTAAAGTATGGGAACTGTAACAATCCTCGAGGGCTGTTATAGAAGATGCAATCTGTTTCTCACTGGTACAAGTATATACAAATATGATGATAAGTCTTGTGTGTACCTCTGTTGTGTAGACTTCTGTTCTCTATACACTGTTAAGAATAAAAAAAGCCGTTGACGAACACAGTCGTGTTAGGAATAAACAAAAGTCTGTAGTAATATTTGTAAAGGCAAAGAACCTCTCTGAACCTCATTTGTAATATTTTTGACATTAGGTACAACGTATCTCATTTAACTTTCAAGCTTTGACTACTTGTAAAATAAAGTACATAATGTTTGAATAACGAAGCTTTTTACAGAAGCAAGTGTTTCAATCAGTGACTCTCCAACCTCTTGCACTATTCACGGAGATGTTTTTCTATATACACGTTTGCACTTGTTCTAATAATATTGTTCTAGTAATGTTTTCTTTACACAAAACAATACGTAACAGTTTTTTAAAGTTGTTTGCTACTGTATTGAAACTTCTTGTAGTGGGGTAAGGTATATCAGCAACAGTTGGTAAAAATTCAACCCCATGTTACCAGATTAATGATGTTTTTTCTGATCTATTATCAGCTAATTTTTACGGAGATTACCACACTTTCCCCCCCGGCGTAGACTAACACCTTTGCGATGAAAGTGAAAAGAACAACAGGGTCTAAAGTTACCCCGTCCATTGACCAAGCCGCCGCTCAGTCCGTAACTCTATACTCCGTTTTTTATGAGCCATGAGGCCCCTTTGGTCCAGTGACGTGCGCGCCGAACAATTTCAAATACTTCTTATTCAAACCACTTCAATAGCGCTCAGGTAAGACAAAGGTAGTCTCCAACTGGGTGACAACGAGGGCTGAACATGTAGTCAAATTCAGCTAATGAAAAGAGTAATTGGCCAGGAGAGTTTGGCCACCATAGGGTCAATTTGCCAAAAATGTTACTCTTACTATGGCTTAGTTTTGACCGTACATATTTTTGCCGAATCCTATTATTTATAATCCCTTAGGAAGGCCTGGTGGACGCTATCAAAGCATAGAATCACATGTCTTTACAAAAACCAACTGACTTACAACGCGTATGTAGTGAAATTCATACAAATTGAGAGAATAATTTGTTAGGGGAGTTTGGCCACCATACAGTTTTTTTTGCAAATTTTCCCAATGTGTTACAATTTTCTGACTGTATTTTGCTACAATTTACTACATGCTTTCATAATCCCCATAGAAAGGCCTGGTGACAGGGCCTTAAACAAAGCATCGAACACATGAAGTGCAGATTTGCTGAAAATTAACTTCTCTTATTACTTTAATAGTTAAGAAAATTTCTTATGCAACAGTGACGTATTGCGCAGACGTTTGATTTCTTCAAGAGTCTACTGAAGGATCTTTAAGGACCGACCTCCGACCCTTGAGTGCCCCTCTTTAAGACACGCGCTCCACTTATTATAGAGCTAAGAAAATAGTTTTCACAGGACCTCCTGTGCTTCAAGCAAAGTTGTGGATTTTCTACATGTTTTCCGACCTAAAAGTGATACTATTGAAACATTGCACCTTGTAGACGACTATTTTCAACCCGTGTAGTTTAGACATCCAGATAATGAGATACACAAGAAGTAGTTACTTGAAATATCGACAGTTTTTTTCAAAATCTATCTAGTTGCATGAGTAACTTTTGCGTAATTTCAACGTGGAGGTTCAATGTCTATCCCTTTGACGTTTTCGGTCACAGAAATATGAAATCACTACAGTAAAACCTAGACAAGGTAATCAGCCATTGACAATACCCCTTACTACAATCAATGCCATTTTCAATGTCACTGTACCTAATAAATATCTAATGCTACTGCATAGAAAACTTGACAACTTCTGATTCAACCTTTCAATTTTCGATCATTCTAGATCCTTCAACCCATACAAAAACTCTTGTCATTATATGCAATTACTATTATATGTATTATCAACAATGAAGCCAAATCTTGTAGCAATATTTCGTACTACCATCAATGTTATTCCCATAGTTACTATTGAATAAATATTTAATACTTAAAACTTATGCTTCGACCTTTGAATTTCTACCTAGCCTCGATGTTTTATCCTTACAACAAAGAACGCTTGTCATCATATGTAATTACTACACATCATCAACAAAGAGCCTAAATCTTATAATACCATAACCTGTCTGACTACTATTTTGTTGTGTCTGGTTGATAGGCGACAGGATATTGCGCCCTCATTATGCCCCATATACCTCAAATCCTCTAATACTTTAACCATACTCTATTGTGTGTATCTAGGTTTATAATGGACAAAATATACCAGCCCAGAAAACAACAAGAAATAGCAATGCCTTCAAGTACCAGAGTTATAAACCAATGATTGAGGTGTTCAAGAATTCATTCTTTCCTAGAGCTATCGCTGGAACTCGCTGTCATTAAGTACTGTAGGGGCATTATCATAAGATAGGTTTAAACAATGTCTAGCTGCAAAATTGGTGTGTTACGCCGAATGGCAGTTGTACCGGCTATACCGATACAGAATATAATGGACTTGTCGTTTTCTATATGCTGTCTAGATGTTGTATATGTATATACATGTAGTATTGTGTATAACTAACTGAAGGATATTTGCCTTTCCCCAATAAAGTGATTTTATGTTCAGGCAGGTAGCTATATACATATCAATCATCTAGCCGACTTTTTCTAAGTAACTAGGATACCTGAGATTTCTACACATTAGTTATATACCTTGCATTTGTTTGATTTTTGTCTAGGCTTGTTAGATACACAAAGTGTTAACCTAACAGTAACATACTAGTAACTCGCAGAAAAATCCAAACATCCATAGCCGACCAACTATTTCTAATTAAGACCACAATAACCGCGCTAAAGTCACAATGATCCTACCCTCAAAAGCCTTAACCCAGATTTTAAACTTAAGTTTAGAAACAAAGTGAAATCTCTGGTCCGAAATGCTTTTGTGAAAACTCAAAGTTTGTGACTTGTTTGCACTTAATAAAAACCGTAAACCCGTACTAATGCTAGGCGCCCAGTCCCATAGGTTTTGCGATTCTCATACGATCATCAGAGGGCAGTCTTGGGACAGTTGTACAACTAGAATTCAGCTGTCTTATTACAGAAAAAGCTGCCTTATATCCTTGTTGGCAGTTGGTACTGTGACAGTCTTTCTGAAACTTGTACAACATCAAAATCTCCCCACGGCCTACGCCGACTGTGGTCGCGCCGTCCGGTAGTGTAGTACTGAAAGAACGTCGATATGCCGAAGTCAAATAAAGAAAAGGCCGAAGACAAAGCAAATACTTACGTCTCCAGGACAAGCGCAGCTTGTGCTTTCACCTCATGAGGCGCCAACTTCTTGGTGTGAGCTTGAAGTCGGCTCGTATTGAGTCTTAAAGTCGTGAAGTTTGAAGGAGTTGGGATCTTAAGAAACCTTAAGGAAGCACGGTTCCTTGGCTGCTGTTCTTAAGTGTGCCGGGCCGACGCAAGTGTTAGGTGACACTTGGGGGAATGACGTTGCCGAGTGGCGGAGGAATACAGCTGTGATACGGTCCGCCGGGCTGTGATACGGTCCGCCGGGCTGTGATACGGTCCGCCGGACATTTAGGGCCTTACTTAAGACGTCACGTTGGGATGTATCATTTTCAAAAGGCGTGGGTAGGAGCTGTTCCTATCTAGTTCCATAACTGAATGAGTTAGGGCTAGGATCAGACATGGTTCTGGATAGTCTCTATTGTATCCAGAGTTATGTGCCTGAATGGGCTAGGGATTAGACCAGGCACGGTTCTGGATACGCGTGGACTATCCAGAATGAGCATGGGTCTGGATAAAGCAAGGCTCTGGATGCAAGAAAACAATAGTCTTGAGACAAAAGGCTTGACGAGCAACAGGTGGGTCATACCGCTCTCATCCGCAAGGCGTCGCTCTTGCGCGGTGCAGTCAAAGACCGTACGTAACTGCCACCTAGCGATGTGGGGCTGAATTGCAAACTTTAGTACTGTATCGTACTTTTGTCTCCCCCAAAACATATTCAGGAAGCAATGTCTTTACCCCCACGTCACTAAATGTCCGTCTTGCCAACAGCGGTTTGAATAAAGCAGCCCTAAATGGCTACTAGTATCTTTCTTTACACATATCATATACTGTAGTGTATGGATAATATGCGCTTAACTGCGAAAATAGACACTAAAAGCAATCCATTAACATTTTATATCGTTAATAATTGATATATCTTCTTACATAGTTTTGAAAGCTATTGCGCTTGTGCTTGTTCGTGGTATTTTTCCACCCATACTAACATTCTTTTGAGCTGACGCAAGTCCGTGGGCCGCCCAGCCGTATCATCATGCCTCAGGGCCTTCACTTATGGGGTCATCTCATCATCACGCCCCGGGCGATTCACCTGTGTGGTCTTACCGCACATTCTTATCCTATGGGCCGTGCAGACGACACTGACTGGACCCGTTTTACAAAGTGTGGAACATAGCCGATGGCCACCGCCCTTTATGGTACACAATATACCTAATCATGCAATAAATTCTGATAGATTGCCCATACATTTCTGTCAATAGGATATACAGGATAGGGATGACAGGACAACCCAAAGCTTTGTAATATCAGGGAGTCTTTGGTAGCACTACTTGCGTCAGCCTCTACCAGACTTCGGGAAGCGGCTGGAAAGAGTAGAGATCGGCCAAATAGAGAGATGACATGTCAGGGAAGCGGCAAACTGTACTCTCTAGAAGACAAACTCCCCTTGCATGCTATCTCTCTATTTGGCTGATTTCTACTCTTTCCACCCGCCTCGCGAAGCCTGGTAGAGGCTAGCTCAAATCGGCCTACAGGCCACTTTTCATTGAGGTCATAAGAGAAGAGGTAAGGATCAGACAAAATGTATAACTAAGATACAGTTTACATCATTTAAAGTCCTATTATTAAAATCTATACACATATTTTACACGTTCATACTCTATGGTGCGAAAAACATAGATAAAGGTGATAGCTGGTACTGGTAAAAGGTTCGTTCGTTTTGGCCATTTCGTTTTGGCCATTTCATGCAAGAATACAGAGAGGTGACCAGTGAGGCTGAGCCTGGAGCTTGTTTCTGCCTGCCATGCTCCAAACAAACATTTAACATACTGGTCATGCCTCCGATTTTTCCAAGTTATCGTACCATGGCCGACAGTTGGGGCATCGTCACTAGAAAGCTTTAAAGGCATCCAATGCGATTTCAGAGCAGCAAAACTGGAAATATTAGTGATACGGCAACCTGTATGATATTGACACCTAGCGCCCCACAATTGCACATTTGTATCATTATTCAATGATATTCATTGGTGTTTAAAACAACGCAGAAACAAGCCCCAAAATGAGTCAGTTATTTTGTGGGTGGTGCCCAAAAATCAGCCCAGGACAGTACCACATTCTGTCACAATTTCCAGAATTTTCGCTCCACGAATATGTATCATCTATATACATTGGGATAGCGTTGTTTCAACGTTTTCTTAGTGACCAGAATGCTACTGACGACCAATGTTACACACAATACGCTGTACCTGTCCGCCACGCGTACGGAATGTTAGTGTCATAACAACGTCAATGGGACGTGTCCACAACGTGTTTCCCCACAAATACACACAAAGAAAGACAGGGTGTCATCATCTACACTGCCAGCGTTACAAGACAGCCTTAAAATACTTAGTTCGTTTAAAATTTCTTTCAAGACACATCTCTAGTAGGTACTCAAAATTCCGACAAAAGTTTGAAGACCAAACGTAATATGCATCTCCCTGTTTTGATTTAGCCGATCAAGACATAACTTTCTCTTGGCCTTAAGAAGCAATGTTCAAGGTCAAATGACGTGAGCTCTAAGCTATCTGTCGCCAAATATGTCTCCACGGTTCGAGTGACGCCTTGAGACGCCAAGCATTGTGTCTTACAAACATCTAAGGAACGCAGTGGTGACATCTTTAAGAAAGTATGCCAAGAAAACAAAGAGTAATGTTCAGGGTGGACCACATAGGTGGAGAGGGTTGGCGTGTGAAACTTACATTGCAGTTCCTCTTTTTCCTTAAAAATCATTTAATTATTGATTGTTCCTTCCTTCCTTGCTAAATTGCTTCCTTCCTTTATTCATTCCTTTCTTCGTCCCTTCCTTCCTTCGTCCCTTCCTTCGTCGCTTCCTTTCTGCCTCCCTCCATTCATTCCTATCCTCCTTCCTTAGTTCCTTTCTTCATTCGTCCCCTCCTTCCTTCGTCCCTTTCTTCCTTCCTTCGTCCCTTCCTTCCTTTCTCCCCTCCTTCCTTCCCTCCCTCCTTCCTTCCCTCCCTACTTCCTTTCTTTTTTCCTTCCTTCCTTCCCTCCATCATTCCTTCCCTCCTTCCTTCGTCCCTTCCTTCCCTTCTTCCTTCCTTCCCTCCCTCCTTTCTTCCTTCCTTTGTTCCTTCATTCGTTTGTTCCTTTCTTCCCTCCTTTTCTCCTTCCTTCCTTCCTTCCTTCCCTTCCTACCTTACTAATTTACTTCCATCCTCCCTCCTTCCCTCCTCCTTCCTTCCCTCCTTCCTTCCTTCCATCCTTCCTTGTTTTCCGCACAAGCCAGGTACGCCCATGTACAGTAAACACGCCTCCCACACGCACGCACTGATATTTTCCAGATAACACACAGTCACAAATATTGATCATAAGCGACAGGCGGGGGCAACAGTCAACAGAAAGTTTGTTTTTATACTGATATGAATCTTTACCTACCAGGTTACTCACTGAAGAGACCTTGACATTAATACAGAAGGTAACATTACGTTCGGTGCTTACTGATAATGATAAACAGTTGCGTCATTTCAATGTTGACATTCCGAGTGCTGCATTATCTTTGACTTTAGATTTATATATATAAAAAAAAGAGTTTTATGTACCTCAAATTGGTACAAAAGGTAGGAGTGTAACTTTATGGGGTTGTCCGTCTCTGTAGGTATTTCATGCAACATGTAAATTAATATGAAAAATTTTATTTGACATTTCTTCAAATTTGATGAAAGTACATGTAAATGTACTTTTATTAACTGGTCTTACCAATAAAAAGGTTAAACTACTACGGGCAATAAACAGCATAACACAGTTATAAGTCCCGTCCTAAGCCTAAGACTTAAGGACTGCCACCCTTACCAGTGTAACAAGTAAGTCTAGAGACCGACCACAGCCATGTTGATTGTAAATTATATGAAAGCATTCGACCCCGAATGGAACACGCGTTCTGTTCGAATCGCTCAGATCGAACACAGTTCTAAAAACGATGGAGCCCAAATTTGCACATCGTGAACACGTCATGTTGAAGACTAGGCGTCGTAAGTTATCACAATGTCAACACGTGATGTAGGTTGGTAGTACACACTGACCTGGGTAACGGCCTGTACAGGTTAGTATGTCATACAGTATTTGCAGAGCAAGCTCGGTAGAGTCGCAACGGTCGCGGAAACAAAGAGACTATTCAGTAGCTAACAGTGGACATGGATGTGGATATTCAGTAGCTAAGAGTGGATTTATGGATATACATGTACGTCCCTAACCAATTGAAAGCTATGTACCCATTTACACCTGAGTCGGGTGAAAGAATATGTGTACTTTTTTTCCAGCATTGTGGCCTATGGGGAATCCGAACTTAAAACGTTTAGATTCTACAACAACAAAAAACTTGATGTTTGCTCTACTATTATCATATTTGTATTGCTTAAGTGAGATGATATTTGCGGTCAAAGGTCAGGGGTGTAGTATTACTGCCCATCACGTGTAATATTCCGCACGCGCAACAGATTCTTCCGCAATATCTGAGCCCGTCGGTAATCTCCAAGCAGATCTTTTGGTGGGGGCAAGACAGTATCAAATTGGCCAGTCTGTATCCATTTCCCCACCCAAGAATGGATACAGACTGGCCAATTTGATACTGTCTTACCCCCACCAAAAGATCTGCTTGGAGATTACCCGTCGGTACATATAGACATAGCATTACTGTTGTTATTGAGTGTATTTTATCTGTATGTTTTTAAATGGGCGAGTCATGCCTGAAATAAAGAGTACAGAGAAAAAAAGACATCGTCTTATGAACGTACACATACAATTATGGTCTTCGACGAGAGAAAGTGGTCTACAAGTCGGTCTGCCCAGTATTTTCCTCCTGCGGCGGCTTAAAACGTCCCTTTAGTGGGGTCGTGTGGCGCAGCGGCAGCGTTCTCGACTCGGAACCTAAAGGTCCCGGGTTCGAGTCCTGACATGCCACCGATCTTGTGAAAGGCACTTTACACGACTTTCCTCACTTCGCTCAGATGAAAATGAGTATTGTCCTGTCAAGTATTAGTCCTCTGCGTTGGTGGCGGCATAAAATAAGTTGATATAACTTGAGTGTGCTGTCACCATGTCTAGTCATGAAATTTTAAGATTAAAAACAAACAAACATGCCTTATGAAATCGTGTTGTCAACCTACACAATCATATAATTATGGTCTTAGACGAGAGAAAGTGGTCTACAAGTCGGTTTCCCCGGTATTTTCCTCCTGCGGCGGCTTAAAACGTCCCCATTGTGCTCGGCCCTGTGTGTTCCGCGCCGCAAAGCCGCGGTGAAAGCAGCCAAATGTAAATAAGCGGCATTATCCCCGCAGTGCGTGTCGGTGCGGGCGCGGGCGGGTCGTCTGGCGAAGGGATTAGGGTCGGGACGCACGTGCCGAGGGTCGCCAATTATTCTCAAGCCTCTGCAATCATTCTGTCTACTGATAGGAATTATTGTCTGCCTGTCCGTGCGTCTGTCTGTCTTTTAGCGTCTCTATATCTGTGCCGAGCCTGGGCAATCATGCTATCCAAGCAGAGGTTTGAGTTTTTGCTTCGTCAAGTTTGGCGTGTTTTGAAATTTGAGGCTGTTTTACTGGACTTTCTTTTTTTGCACTGGTATGTTTGAAAAATACCTGGGCAAAAAAGAAAGCCCAATTAAAATCATAAAAACGGAGCAAGTGTTCTTGTCAGTCTGTCTACTTGTCTCTTTCTCCAGCTAGTGCCGACCCTCGGCAAACACTCTGGAGCAAGTGTTTTTAAAATTGATTGTCTATCTGTCTGTCTGTAAACTCTCCGAAATCCAATGATCCACGATGCTCTATAAACACGAAAAAAGTATAAACCATGTTTTCGCGTCTTCTACAACTGTACAGCAACATTTACTACCCTGCTCCTCGCGACCCAAGCATCAGAAGCTGTATCAGTGTATGACATTATGTAAAACATGTTTGAGACGGCGACGAGCCGACACAACATGTCCTGATCCCACCCTGACCTCTCCCCGGCTCTGAATGCATTATTCCACCAGACATATTGTCCCGGCGCATGTTAGGAGAGGCTGTATAATGTAGCTTCCATTTTTCTTTGGGGGGGGGGGGTCTTCAGGGTCTTTGGGAGGTTTTATGTGCTATTTTCTGTTTGCTTGTAGCATGGAGTTAAAAGTCCGACCTAGCTGAATCACCCCCGTTTAGAACTGAGCTAGTCAGAAAATAGCCTCCGTAGCATGCCAAAAACTGGGGGTTTTGGGGGGTCTTCAGGATCTTTTATGTGCTATTTTCTGATTGCATGTAGACAACATAGCCGGCCTGGTTGAATTACCCCCGTTTAGAACTGGGCTAATCAGAAAACAGCCAAAGACCACCAAACACCCAGTTCAATTAGCCTCCATAGCATGCCAAAAACTGTTTTTTAGGGGGAGGTCTTCAGGGTCTTTATGGAGCTTTTATGTGCTATTTTCTGATTGCATATATCATGGAGTTCAAAGTCCGGCCTGGTTGAATTACCCCCGTTTAGAACTGGGCGAAACAGCCGAAGACCACCAAACCCCCAGTTCTATTAGCCTACATAGCATTCCAAAAACTGGGGGTTTGGGGGTCTTCGGGGTCTTTGGGACCTTTTATGTGCTATTTTCTGATTGCGTATAGGCAACATAGCCGACCTGGTTGAATTACCCCCATTTTTTTTAGAACTGGGCTAATCAGAAAACAGCCGAAGACCGCCAAACCCCCAGTTGTATAAGCCTACTGCGGAGACTAGCACAATGGAAGTAAGACGGGAAGAAATCTCCGCCACTTGAAGAAAAGCACGGCGACTTTCTTAAGACAGTAAGAAGGCGGGGGAATCCGGGAGGAAGGTTTTCGGCGTTGCTATGCCGACGCGAAAGCGAGGTTGAAAGACACGGTGTGCCTTCCCTGAATCAAGTTTTTTTTACGACACTGATGTTCACATGAAAGTTACAAAGCAGTACATTTGATTATGTGGGTCTATGTACATAAAGTTACATATTTCATATTTCATGCCTGTAGCCAGGATTTGGTTTTGGGGGAGGGGGGGGGTGGTGGTTCTTCCCACTGTCTGAGGGACCAGCGAGCGCCGAAGGCACGATTGGGCATTCTCCCCCTGAAAATTTTGAAAATTGAACCTTCTGAAATGGCCTCTCCTGCATTTTTTAAAGGGGATTTCCAAGGAAGAACCAGACATAACTTTGTATTCAATAACTTTGTATTTTTTTTACGATTCCAGCTCCACTGGTGATGCGAATCAGTCCGTCTTTTAAAGAACAAATCTTGGACGTTTAGATAAAAAGTGAACCTTTGAGCCTTGTGGAGATGTTCTTCCGAACCCCCCTGGCTACGGGCATGTATTTTCATGCTCTCTGCGTCCTGTTTTCTTGAAAAATACAAAACGGTTGTGAGCTCCTCCACGTCATCTCAAATCGAATCCCGATGACCTTGCCACCGCAAGGTCATGCCCCCCTCCCACCCCACCTTGGCCCCTGCCTCCCGTGACATTTGCCTGCGCACACAGTCCGGCTGTGTGGAACCACCTAGCCATTGTTGGCGGGAACAATGCGCCGTTCCAAGGCCCGGAATCCCATTCGGCAGAACAATGCCTTATTGTTGCCCATTGTCGTTTGCGAGTACAAGGAACGTGAGGGGAATGGGGCCAATAGATGGAAGAGTTTTTAGAAGAAGCTGAAACAACCAAGATTGAGGAGTCTTTGGATGATGTGATTACCTTCGCCAAAAAGGTTGTGTTTTCCATAGGGTTTGTATGTGTGTGTGAGTATTTCTGTATGTGGTTTAGTAAGAAACTCAATAAGCTTTAGATGGACTATCATGAAATTTGGTAGGTGGGTAGAACTTGCTAAAAAACCTAGAAATGATGAGACTTTGGCCCCCCTGGCGGCTTTCCTTGTTTCTTCTTTACTTTGCATCTTAGGCAAACTTTGGTTCTTTTTTTCTCACAAGGACCGTAACTCAAGAATCTATTAATGGATTGTAATGAAATTTGGTTTTGGATCCCCCGGCGGCTTTTCGTGGTACTGCAGCTAAAAAATCTTTTCCCATTCCCAGGCCAGGCTACAGAACAATGCCCTATTGTTATCCATTGTGGTTTGGGAGTACAGGGAACGTGAGGGGAATGGGGCTAATGGATGGAGGAATCTTTTGAAGATGTGATTACCTTCGCCAAGAAGGTTATGTTTTCCATAGGGTTTGTTTATGTGTGTGTGTGTTTATGCTTGTATGTATTCAAGTATGTGTGTATGTGGTTTGGTACGAAAATCAAAAAGCTTTAGATGGATTGTCATGAAACTTGGTAGGTGGATAGGTATTGATAAAACCTAGAAAGCCCCCTGGCTTTCCTAGTTTTTTTCTTTACTTTGCATCTAAGGCAAACTTTTCGTTTTTTACATCTTAGGCAAAATTAAGTAAATTCGGTTTCTTCTCACTTCTTAATTATGGTAAAAAGGTAAGAACAGGTATGTTACCATATAGAAGGTTTGTCTAAGCTCATTAGAAGTAAAAATTATCTGTACAGCTTAGATGTATAAAGAAGGGGAACATAGATTGTATCAGATTATAAAGATCTGCTCTCTCTTTGTTGATAGTACCTAGCTCACGAAGGCAAACTTCAAAGACCTCTGGCCTCAGACGACCTGCGAAATCACCTCTTCCCTTCCGGGCACATCATGCACTCCAACACACACGCATAAAGCCGCCTCCATTTTTATGAACTGGTGGCGTTTTTATCTAGCCTCCGTAGAAGGCTTATAGAACTGGGGATTTGGTGGTCGTTTTCTGATAAGCCCAGTTCTAACGGGGGTAACTCAACCAGGCCGGCTATGTTGTCGATATGCAATCAGAAAAACACACATAAGCTCCCAAAGACCCTGAAGACCCGCAAGAAAAAAAATACAGTTTTTGGCATGCTATAGAGGCAAAGAAATGGGGTTATTCAACCAGGCCGGCTATGTTGTCTATATGCAATCAGAAAATAGCACATAAAAGCTCCCAAGACCTTGAAGATCCCCAAGACCCGAAGTTTGTGGCATGCTATCAAGGGGGCCCGGGGGGGTAATTCAACCAGGCCGACTATGTTGTCTATATGCAATCAGAAAATAGCACATATAAGCTCCCAAAGACCAAGGACTAAAGATCCCCAAACGCCAAGTTTTTGGCATTCTATGGAGGCTAAAAATCCAACCAGGCCGACTATGTTGTCTATATGCAATCAGAAAATAGCACATACAAGCTTTCAAAAGACCATGAAGACCCTCAAAACCCCCAGTTTTTGGCATGCTATGGAGGCTAGTTTGTATCCTCTATCCCCTGTTGTCAGACAAAGACGGTCTGTTCTGACCCAAACCGCCTGGGGGAGAATACATGTCGGTACGGCTGATTGAAGGGAGGAGAGAGATAACAAGAGATGGGTATAATCATGGTGCCACGCGACAGGGGTTTTGTCTTTAATATGGTGGCTTCGTAGATAGAACTGTTGCCTGGAGGCGTGTATAGCCTTAGTAGGGAATCGGTGAGCGAGTGGGTGAGAGAATGAGTGGGAGAGTGACAGAGTGGGAGAGTTAGTAAGTGAATGAAGGGTGGAGAGAGATAACAGGAGATGAGTATAATCATGGTGCCACGCGACAGGGCTTTTGTCTCATGGTGGCTTGTTCAGTAGATAGATAGAAGTGCGAACTGTCGCCTGTGGGTTGGATGGCCTGTGTTTAACAGGTAGGAAATCAGTCAGTGAATGAATGAGTGAGAGAATGAGTGGGAGAGTGACTGTGAGTGAGTGAGTGAGTGAGTGAGTGAGTGAGTGAGTGAGACACTGAATGAGTGAGTGAGTGAGTGAGTGAGTGAATAAAGGGAGGTGGTATTGCAATTGGTAGCTGGTGTGTTACGCCGAAGGGGGGTTATACAGGTGAGAGATAACAGGAGATGGGTATAATCATGTTGGCACGCGACAGGGCTTTTGTCTCATGGTGACTTCTTAAAAATAGATAAAACTGGAGCCTGGAGGCGTGTATTACCTGTGTAACAAGGCTGGAAATCGGTGAGTGAGTGAGTGAGTGAGTGAGTGAGTGAGTGAGTGAGTGAGTGAGTGAGTGAGTGAATGGGAGAATGAGTGAAAGAGTGAGTGAGTAAATGAGGGTGGAGAGAGATAACAAGAGATGGGTATAATCATGGTGGCACGCGACAGGGTAGATAGAACTGTTGCCTGGAGGCCTGGATGGCCTCGTGGTAGTCTACCAGACTAACTACGCTGGCTATGTATAGGAGAATATTTGCCAGGGGAGTTTTGCCGCCTTGTAGGTTTGACTGGCCGCGCAGTCGGAGGAAAAGAAACTACCTACCCACGACCGGACTCCCTTGGCCAATTTTGCTCCTTCTTTTTTGCTGAATTCTACGATCCGTATTCCCGTAGAAAGGCCTGGTGGAGGCTAGCCTCGTGGCATCACAGGGCATGAAATAAGTGAGCGAGTCGTTTGTTCGTATCATTAGGATCTCACTCAAGTTTTTCCTGGGGTGAGTGTGTGTGTGTGTGTGTGTTAATGTGTGTGTGTGTTCGTGGGCGAGTGTGTGTGTGTGTGTGTGTGTGTGCGTGTCTGTACCTGTGTGTGTGTGTACGTATCTCTTTGTGTGTGTGTCTGTGTATGCAAGTATCTATCCATCTATCTCTTCCGACGCTTGTTGTAGACTTGCCCACCCATCACACTAACTGCACCTGACGTGAAGATTACATGGCCTGGGGGGCTCCTGGGTCCAACCGGCGAATCAGCGAGGTGAGGCCGGGGTGATGACAGGTTTGGTGGGGTTGGCGCCAAGGGACGGTACAGGTAATCGTTGGGGGGGGGGGGGTAATCAGGGGGGCGTCATTTCATTAAGTGGGGAGGGTCGAGACTGCCTTTTTTATTTATTCAGTGAAGCACTATTGCAGGTCATATGTATATCAAACAGGGGACCAATTATGTAATTTTTGTCATTGAGTAATTTTTCACATTTCAAGAACAAGATGGAAGGTCCGTATTATATATATATATATCTATCTTTATATCTATGCTATGGTACTTTTATGCCTGCTTGATCTTACAAGTTATATAGGCTGTGTGCGACTGTACTTTGGGACACATCAGAATCTAGTTAGAGCATCAGTAATAAAATTTCACTGGAGACATCTTGGCCCTGGAGCCGAGGAGCTGGCCTGTATACTGGCCCTGACAACAGTCTGGCACCCAGGCCAGCCCTGGAGCCGAGGAGCTGGTTTGTATACTGGTCCTGGCAGCAGTCTGGCACCCAGGCTAGCCTTGGAGCCGAGGAGCTTGCCTGTATACTGACCCTGACAACAGTCTGCCACCCAGGCTTAAGTTTGACTCATTATCACATGACGTCGCTGTAATATGAGTAAGCATGACTCATCGGCGTCATACCAAATAAGGGCACAGTCCCATGGGGGGGGGGGGGGGCGAATCATCACTACTGTGTTCGGTGGTCATTGGGGAGTTAAATAATGTGTGGGAAAACAAGTACGTTTGGTTCACTTGTGTAGCATTTACGAGTTTTTTGCTCGACTGATTTTCATAGAATACTATTGACTGGTGAATTGTATAGTCTGTAAAGCTTTTAAAATATATCTTTGGCGAATGATAGGTTTGTGTTAGCTAGGGCCAACTATTGAATACCAGTAAAAAAGGGCTTACTTTGTATGTTTATTTTTGATGTTCTTTTTTCTTTTAAATACGGACCTTGAGTACAATCTAAAACAGTTAGAATTTACCTTCTTCACACACACAGAGATACAAACATCACAATAAGATCGTTTCTTGATAAAAATTAGAATTTATTCATCACGTTGCCTTGGCAACCAATCGTCATCCCACGCCGCATGTAAATATATATATATATATATATTTGTGTATCTATAAATGCATATAAAGCTGGAAGCAAGAAATGTACAGTCTGATAGAAACTAATATATCATATATAGAAATCTCCCAACCACACCCTGCATTGGTAGCAGTACGGACTATGCTGTACCAAAGTACGCAATATTTAGTCTCAATAAGACTCCTTTGCAGGCTGAATAAATAGTAGAAATCGGCCCAGAAATAATGTAGCTGGCCAGGGGAGTTGGTAAACTGGACCCTCTATGGCTGGCCTACTCCTATAGCCACTTACATTCTTTTTAGGCTGATGTCTACTATTTATTCAACCTGCAAAGGAGTCTGGTGGAGACTAGGCACTGTTGCTGTACAAGAAAGAAGTATCGACCACTGATCCCGATTTTTATCAATAATCTATAATCTATACAGAAGCAAAGTACTGGTTTCAAAGCTTTGGAAACCGTCTTTAAGAGGAAGCCATTTCTCCATGTCCCGCATTTTTCAGGCATTGCTATTTACAAAGATTATTCAAAATTCGATTGATATCAAAACAATCGAACGTGTACAAAAATATATATAGAAATCTGTGTATCAAATTTACAAAACTTGCCGCAACGGGCAGTACAATTTTGGTAGCCTATGTAGAAAATATGTACACTCGGCAGTAAGAAAACTGCTTTTCATTTTCAAAAATCTTACTGACACTATCATTATATCTTAGGACTATTAAGGAAGCAAAATCGCAAACAAAGCCACCCAAGAATGCACGATTTTTGTGTAAGCTAAAACAATAGAACGTACCTGGAAGGGTAATAGTGACTTGCACTTTGGCTGGAAGCTATAATTTATCAGTCCTGTCTTGGGCTATTCCAAGTCGAAGTTTCACGGGGATGGGTGAGGTATCTTTTTAAATTGAGTTTCAAAGTTAAAATAGAAAATCAACATATAGACATAAAATTGCAATTGTGAGAGCCGAAATATAAAAGAGCTTCATAGAAATTTGAAGAACCTTCGGGGGTATAGTGAAATTCTTCTCAGAACCTCCCCATGACGATTGAAATGGAATATCCCAAGTTTAGACAAAGGGTCTACAAAGTTACGATATTTGGCGGAGCTTTTTTTTAGGTAAGTCAACATTGAAATCACGAAGGCGCGTCCGCGGCACAAGAAGTAGTCCACAAGCTCATGTTTCGTCCGAAGACAAGTCCAAAACAACTGTCTGGTCAGGATTGATGTCGCCTTTTCCCTGTGGGTCCTTTGTTGTCGTGCTGACACCCCTGTCCCGCCGAGTTGGCCCCGCCCTGGACATGTCTTTATCAGCTTTAATCGGGCGAGGCCATTCTTCCCGGAGGGGTGATCCTCACGCGGAGGTGTCGTCCCTCCCATTGTTCTGCAGTGTTTGACCAAGTGGCCCCTCCCTGTCCTCACGATGGCTCGTGCCGTTCTATGTCGCGTTGTCGCCTGACTGGGTTCTTTGTCCCCTCTCTGAATACTCTCTGGGACCGGCCCTGTGTGAGAAAAGAGGAACATGAATATGCGGGGTTTAGCTTTGAACTGCCTCGCCCGGCCGAGCCCAGGTCTAAATCCCCCCGTCTTACAAAACTGCCCGCTAAGTACACAGTAGAGTATAACCCTGTAGACGAGCCACGCGTGTGCGGAGAGCTAAAGACAAACATCTCACACACTACCCACGCTTCAGCCTAGTACCTAACTCCCTTCTTAGTTTAAATAAAAACACCTCAATTCCTACAACATTTGATCTCAACCACCCCAAACTCTATCTGTAAAATCAGCGAGAGAGAATTCAGTGGCATGGTAGTTTTTGACGATTTAAACTTGAGACACAGAAAGGAGTTGTAAGAACAGGTAGTTGTTGGGCTGCGCCCACGTGCGAGGGAACAATACCGGCCCGCCGGCTTATCTACCAAAGCAAACAGACGCTTGAGTTGGCGTTACAAACACAAACCGACCTTCTAATCAGCCGTACCGAGAGTCTTCACGGGCAGATTACGTACACTAGGACGGCTAGACCTCGCGACGGTATTCCTTTGTGTGCTATACCGGTAGTACATGTAGTATATATACACGCGCTAGCGCCTATATGCTGCCCATTTCTAAAACCCAAAAGACCTACACGTAGCAAAAATCCAACCATATTTTACTCTAGCTCTGGAGGTTACAGCAATGTATAAGATTTGTTTTAGAAGTTGTAAAGTGATAAAAAGTGATGAGACTGACCTAGTTAAAACCACGAAGTGAAGTCTAGGAGCTCTTCCTCTTCGGGTGAGAGGGGCGGGCAGGGCGACCCATCGCTGCTGTAGGAGTCATAGTTGGGTTGGGGTGCGGGCGGGCTGTACATGGTGTACTGCGGGCTGGGACTACCCGTGCTGAAGACAGCGTTCACGGCATCGCTTTCGGCCAAGAGCTGTTGGAGTTGTTGAATGTAGTCGACGGCCGACTTCAGGGTCTCGACTTTCGACATCTTCTTGTTGACCCTACCGTTGGGGACGTGGTTGCGGAGAGTCGCGAAGCCGTTGTTGACGAGTCGAACGCGGTTTCTCTCTCGCTCGTTCCTCCTGGCGACGGCTTGTGGGGGTCTCTGCGGGATCGAGTAGCCCAGCCCGTCGAAGTTGATCCTCCGCTTGCACCGCAACACTTCCGGGGTGTCGGCGGGGCGCGGCCGCTTGGTCCCCGTGGACCCGACGGAGTCGGTCGGCGAGGGCGTGCAGGTGAGCCGGAGGGAGTCCGGGCGGGCGGACACGTCGAAGAACGTGGACGGCATCGAGTCGAAGGTGGCGATGTTGTCGGCGACGGCGTCCATGGCTTGCCGAAGGGAAGACGGTTGGAAGCTCCGGTGAGTGGTAAAAACTTGCAAGAAGTGGCACGTGAAGTCTGGCTCGCGTGTGAGTCGCGTGGCGCGCTCGAGAACAGGAGCAAGCAAGTACCGGCGAGGTGTTCTCGTTCTCACTCTCAGGTTCGTCTGACCTCCCCGTCGTCACACGCCGCCTTATATCGGCGCGAGCCGCCGTGTTTACCCAGGGGCTAATCTGCAGCAAACCCCGCCTCTTTTCCACCTCGCACAGGGGATAATGGCCGCTTGTTTTGCAAATAAGCGTGGCCGGCGCGTGGCAGAGTCGCCCCCAGGGAGCTCCGCCCACCGAGCGGCCCGGCGGGTCGACATTACGATTCAGCGCGCGCGCTGATGATGATGTGTGCTTTGTTGTGCTTCGGCGGGGCGGTTGTTTGATCCGCATCGCTACATACAGAACAGGGAAAACTTAGCCTTCGTAGCAGGCTTATAGAACTGGGGGTTTGGTGGTCTTCGGCTGTTTTCTGATTAGCCAAGTTTAAAAAAAAACGGGGGTAATTCAGCCAGGCCGGCTATGTTGTCTATATGCGATCAGAAAATAGCACATAAACGCTCCCAAAGACCCCCAAAATCCCAGTCTTTGGAGGCGAACAGAAGAGGGAAAACCTTCCCCCGAGGCGGGAGAGCGAGCAGCGCGAGAAACTTGGGTTCAAGAGTTCGCCTGGGCTCCACTTCTCTCTTCAGTCTACTGCAAATCTTTTAGACCACGACAAGACTGAAATCTGGATTGTTCACACGTCTTAAACAAAGTTGTCTGTAGCACCAATAAAGTGACGATCTGTGTAAGCATTGTAGCCTCTACCAGGCGTATAAGGCGGCTGGAAAGGGTAGAATGTATAGACAGATAAAATGCCAGGGGAGTTGGTCCACTAGAGGGGTACAGTTTGCCACTCATCAGGGCATTTTATCTGTCTATTTGAACAATTTCTACTCTTTCTATCCACCTCTGAACTGAAGCCATACAAAAGCTATAAACATTAGCGTAATATAATGCAGCTAGTCTATTCTCTTTCAATCTTTGCAACCATCTCTATTGTTACCCAGCTTGTCTTGTGTCAAATCTAACATCTTGTAAGGCAGTGTTCTGACGCGTTCTTGCGTCGAGACAAAGGCCCATGGCGTCTCGGAGAGGTTGTCTCAAAAAGCTGAAAGTTTAGTTCGGTCGATAGATAGGATCATGATACGATCAATTTTTGCCTGCCCAGACGGTAAACGTTTCTTATCTCTTGCAGTTCGGTCTAGTCAAATAAGCGCTATTGTTTTCTGAGTTGTCGAGGGTGGGGCGACTAGGGGCCATGGGGTAGCCTCCACCAGGCTTTACTAGGGGGTCATTGATAGCCTAATTTCTGAGTCTACACAGCCTCCACCAGGCTTTCGTAGGGGGTAAAATTAGGCCAAAGTAGGGGCAATATTAAATTGGCCAGGAGAGTGTGGGTGACAGTTGGGCTAGCACTTTCAACTAGAAGGCCACATGAACTCTATGATATATTTTTTGCCAGCCAAACGGCGACGTATTGCCTATTTGAATACCGCCCTGAAAGTTTGATATACTAGTATGTAGCCTTGTAGCCACAAAAAAAAATCTACTTTAAGACTAGTGGATACTGGCCTTGGTGCTACTCTCCAAGCACAGGTCTAGGCTTCGACTCACTTTTACGTCTTTTTATGTGTTTTAAAGGTTTCTTTTTGCACTGGTATCTTCGTCTTTCGTGTGGCAAATGGTAGCTGCCTGGCTAATTCGATACTGTCTCTGCAGCCACAAAAACGATCTGCTTGGAGATTAGGCGGAGACGACAAGATTTGGCGCGTGATGTTCCGATGTCCCCACGTGTCGACACATTTGATTGGTCGATTCAAATGGAGATGCGCCCGAACGTACGTCCCATGAAGTCACGAGGCTTCTTGTCTCCAGGCACGGGCTTGTCCATTCAACGGACGTGCCACAAATTTGCATGGAGCTGTATAGAAAATATCCCGCCGGGAGTTTTGATACGGGGGACAAAAGACGTAGTTGTCTCTCTGGTTTGACATGCGGGACGGATAATTATACCTCCATGGTCTTCCATCTTTTACGGGTAGATAAACACGGCCCTCCGGTGGAGCATTTTTTCTCGTTACCGACCAAAAACTGTGACGCCCAAACAAAGACAATAATAAGTTACTGCATACATATATTCTATCTGTACGTAGGATGGTGTTATCCACACATGTATTCATACTAATAGCTTTGTTAGATCTTTAGTTGTAGAAGACCATACAAAAGTCCCTGTACTTTTTGTTGTGTCAATAAAGAGTCTCGATCTATTGCACATACAACAATCATACATATATAATGCATAGTACAGAGTATGGCATCTACTGGTAACATAGTAGTAACTAAAGTGCCATTAGACTTTTAAAACAAGGGTATGTAGTGTGGGATGAAAATGAACGTTTGAAATTATTGAAGGGATGAAGTAACTAGTGTCACTGACGAAAGGTGGTGGATGCTACCTGAAACGTCTGACCGGTTCCAAAATCATATCCAGTTGCTTGAGTAACTATTTTTCATTGCGTATCTTATTACCTGGATGTCTAACCTCCACCGACGTATGAAGTTACTGTCCGGCAAATTGATAGATACTGCCTGGCAAATTTTATACTGTCTTTGTATTTAGAACTATCCACAGAATTAGACGTCGATGACCTAACGTTCACAGTGACAATGTTCATGATCATTATCTTGAATAGATCGATATGGTACAGGTATCAAAACCTTTCATGTATGAAAGTAAACAAAGTTCAGAGTAAACTACAGTGAAGAATTGATTTACGATATTGTGTGATTCATTTTTGATGTGGAGGTCAACAAAGCTGCGATCGCTCGTCACGCCCCCCTCCCACTCGAACAAACAGTTCTTTTCGAACGTGCGGGTCAAAGGTCAACCAACCCGCATAGTCCAAGGTTCCTAAACTGAAATAAACAGTGAGTCACAGTTGTTTGAAAAACACATGAGGAAATTATGTACGTTGTACAAGCAACCAGTTGATGTTAACATAATCTGACTGCAGTAGATTTTGAAGATCGCTTGTTCAAACTATAAAATTGTTTGAAAGAGAAATATAGTTTGGGCAGCATTTGACCTTCTTGGTTTAGGCAAAGGGATTTTAAACCTCATTGGTTTGGGTGTTGTCAACCCCAAATTCTCATATACTAGTACTTGTAATTTCGCTCTTGACTCTAACTTACAGATCTGCTATTAAGTGATTTATTGATCGCCAAATCAAACTTCAAATAGTTTGAAGACAGATTTAAAAGTAGTTTCTTCAAACTGTGTATCGAAGGCATCTGGTTCTACTTAGCCCTCCCAAATTTCACACTAACCGATACAAAATCAACTAGGCGTAATCATAAACAATTAATAAAGAAATCACCCTATAGGATCTTCCAACACTTCAGATGGATTACGATATCAAGAATCAACAAAATTCCACTTCAGTTATAGCTTTAACACAAACTAAAAGGCACTTAGACATCTGGCTCTTTCATTACACCCAAATTTTTTATCACCAGATGTGAAATCAACTAGGCGTTAACTCAACATTTAGTTACAAAATGACCATGTAGGATTTTCAAACACTTGAGGTAGATTAAGATATGATTAAGTCCACTTCAAATCTGAGCTTTAGCGCTAACAAAATATATTTGAAAAATCATATCCTTTCATAGACCTGCTGGCTGCTGATGTGGGTCTTCCAAAGGAGTACCTGGCGAGCGCCATGACGGACAAAGTGGACTGGCGAGAGAGGGTTTGGGACCGGGAACTACAACTCCCGACATGATGATGATGATGATGGGCTTAACTAGGCGTGAACAGTCAACAATGAACTAAGAAATCACCCAGTAATATCTTCCAACACTTCAAGTGGATTATAGCTACATAAGATCTCTTGAAGCCAGAACTTCTACACAAATGTTAGATTTAAAACGGCTTAGAAATTGCGACAAACGTGGCATCATTTTTATGTAAAACCGGCGCACGCACGAAATTGTAACCAGTGATTTTGCAATTTGTGTAAGAAAAGAGTACGCGTGAGTGGTTCCTATTGTTTCTGGTGAAATAATCCCTTCCGGAGGGATGTGGGGTTTCAGCAGAGCATGACATGTTAATTCTTATTGTTTCTTTGGAATTCATGAAGAGCACGCTGTTACACAAACCAATCGAAAATTAACGGTTCCATGTTTGAAATTTTCTAAGAAATTCATAACTTTTAAAGGTTACAGGGCTGAAAAGTTTCGAAGGCAACATTTTCATCGGTAAGGGTGAGAGAACTCGGAATTTTTGTAATAAGCAGAAATTCTACATACATGTGTGTTCAATTGGGTTTTAAAAAAATCCGTTTCATTTTTCTAAACCTCTTGTGCCTATTCATGAGAACTTCGTGTGTTTTGGAGTCCGCAAATACAAAATGATACTGATTCCTGTGTCATGGCAAATATTCTGATACAATTTAGCTGTAAGAAGATACTGCCCACATACTCTTTCTCTCTCTATGATTTTCTCTGTATGATTTTCTGATGAGAACTACCGAACACACTAGTTGCGTGGATACGCACCACTTCTGACTTTGTCGTCTTATTTTCCCTGGTAACGACTAAAACCTCCAGTAAACCCATAGTAACAACTGTCCGCTCTAGTCATGAACTTTCTAGTCTCTACCAGACTAACTACGCTGGCTATTTATTGGAGAATATTTGCCAGGGGAGTTTGGCCGCCTTGTAGGTTTGACTGGCCGCACAGGGAAAGAAACTACTAGTACCTCCCCGCGGCCGGACTCCCTTGGCCCATTTATTTTCTTTTTTTGCTGAATTCTACGATCCATATTCCCGTAGAAAGGCCTGGCCGAGGCTATGAACTTCCCCCAAATTGGATCAAACGCTTGAATTCCGACGTGTTTAAGCCCTTGGGGCTTCTCTTGTGGAATTAACCACGAAAAAAAAAAAAACACGACAGATGGCGGCTCCCTGCACATACCGTAATTCCTTACATGCTAGTACTGACGGAGATGTTATGTAAATTAATTTTTTTTATCAGATCTAGCCTTTAGCAGTATTCAAAACAAGCATTGAAGCATCAAGAACCCACAACTTCATTATCATAGCGGTTTAACATTAAACACAATGACATAATATATACAACTCTTGATTAGCCCCACTCAATTCTAACACTGACTTGTTTTAGCCCTCGTTGTTTCAGTAATTAGGATTTAGTATGTTTTATTTCATATTAGGTTTTATTCTATACTTTTTGTACTTAGTTCAATAATTGTTGTCATATATTGTACCATGTGCGATTGTCGTGCAAAAAAAGTTCGTTCGTTGAATTGGTATGAAACTGCTCTCAAAATTATTGAAAAAAATCAATTTTGGCTTCTTAACCTTGTTACACACAACCGACTTTGGTGCACGAATTCGCAATACTTCATTCTAATAGAGAAGACATCCCTGCCTATAGTAATTTGCGTTGGGAGTAGTGACAGATGTTTGAAGCTGCCAGCTTACATACCGATGGACGACGTACATACATCTGTGGACATATGGCGACCGGCGTACCGCCATAGCCTGTTCTAAGGCATGCGGCGATCTGATGTAAAGCTATTTTACTCTCCATCCAAGTAAGAGGTTTAGGCTTTGGCTTATTTCTAACATTTATCTAGTATCTATTGAGTTTTTAGGCATTTTTAGGGGGGGGGGCTTTCTTGTTGTACTCACTGGTATTTTTTTTTCGGTGGCGTATTGGATATTGCCTTACCAATGTTTTGGTACCACCAAAAGTGCTGCTTGAAGATTACTGCTACTTTACCTTTATAGTTACCTCCTTTGTATTCTCTATGACTAGGGCTTTTTTGCAGGATTTTATTCTATTGTGTGGCTTCTAGTTCTTGTGTGAACTTGGTGCGAAGTTCTACGCTGAACCGGCACACGGACATGAATACACCAACGCAAATATCTAGAAGTGCTAGTGATATACCAAATGGAAAAATACACGCACCCTCCCAGGGAAAAAGGAGATAGTTCTTGAACAGTCAACTGAGAGAGCTGTCAAAAAGGTCCAACACTTGTCGGTTTAATTACAATCTAGCCATGTGTAACATTGGTATGTCTCTTAAGCCTCCTCTAAATTTTTAACACGGAATTTTGAGCCGACGACAAGTCTTTATTAAGATTAGAATGTGCTAGCTTATCCATCGGAATGTGTCTGTCAAAGTGTGAAGAATGACAACCCTTTGTCTACTCCCGAAGCATAGGTGAGACTTATCCAGAACCTTTTTAAGTGTTTTTATGCGTTCGAATTCCAACGTGCTTTCCATCTTGTCAGCTTTTCTTTGTGATAGGCAAGTACGCACAAAAAAGTTGACAAAATAGGAAGTCATTAAATAGTTTAAAACAAGCTAAACTTCTACTTTGAGAATACCTTTGTCCTGTCCGGTGGCCCTGCGGCCTGTTTTGGTAGTGCGTGTGTGCGCAAAGCTCCGCGGTATATCGGGCGAAAGGGACTGCACGGGTGGGCGATGGTGATCCTTTAGACAAACTTTGTGTCCCAAAAGGACTAAGTCTAAGCCATGGAGAACTAGTAACTATGCATGGAAAATAAACATACCGTTGAATATGTTCTTTAACTACAGTTTCGGCTTTTTTTCACATGTCATTGACTGTAAGAACAAATAAGGGAAGTAGTAGTAGCAGCAGAGGTTTACAGTTTGGAAACTGAACAACTTTTCCATGACCGGTGTTGTATACGTACAAAAAGCTATTCGATGCCCTCTGAACTTTGTACAATTGAATATTGACCCCATGGAGCACGATTTCCCAAAATTCTAAGGGAAAATTGTTACTGGAATGGCCATGGGATAATTTTTAGGGTACCACAAAGAAAATGAAGACTCATCTTGGGGCTTGTTTCCGCAGTTAATGTTTTGCCCTTATTCAGAAAATTTGCAGTTTTGCTACTCTGAAATCGCATTGGATGCCTTTAAGCCCCTCAGTTATTTTCATATATCTCCATTGAGTCGCAGACAATAGTCTGTGTGTGGTATCACCTCGCCTGTCCCCCCTCCCCGCCCGACCGAGCAACAGGTATGCACGTCCCGGCATGCCCCCGGGCGGACCGGCACGCGCCGCGCACGCGAGGGTGACGGACAGCTGGTGACCCCGGGGGCACCGCGCAGGCGCACTGCGGAGGGGCGGGGATCGAACGTTCTGAGAAAATGGCGGCGGGTGCGCTCGAGCGGAACTTTACAGGGAGACAAAAGAACATTGAAGCACGGCATTTGTACAGCGAAATCGATGAATACTTGTTCATTTCTTCTCTACAAAATCCAAAATATAAGTAGTGTGGGTTTAGCAGCTATTTTTAAAAGCAGAATCTTACATTCGTGTAAATACGGTGACTTCAAAAATCTTTTTAAAAGGTAAAAAAATGAGAAAAGTTAATGAGTTAGCAACATGTATATTATGTTTATTTTCGTACTTACATCAAGCAACAATCTTTAATTGTGTCAGCCCAACGACATACATATATAGTTTGGAAACTAAACAACCTTTTTCTGTTCCAGTTGTAGAACCAAAAGCTATTCGGTGTCTTCAGAACTTTGCAGAAAGCTATAGTTATGTTTCAAGCCCCTCAGTCATTTTCAAATGAAGACGACCCAACATGGCGGCCTAACCACTGAGGTGTGACCACGTCAACAGCGTTAAACAGCTAGACATTTCAAAATTCATCACGTGGCAACAGAACTGATTTTCAGACACATCCCTTTGTTACAGAGTCCTTGACACGATGTAGCGAAAAATTTCAAGGCTAGATTATAGGTATTTGGTAAAACAGGTAAAGTTTGTCATGCCCTATCATTTTTGCCTCTCTGGCAGATTAAAACATCTATCATTATTATGGGTCAGTAAACCGACGTTTCAGTTAATTATAGGTTTTTGTACATGTACTGTACATTTGTTCAACAATCTCAACTCAACAACTTGAAGGCATTTGGGAGCAGTATTGCTGATTGTCTTAACTGAAAAGTTTGATTTAAACTTAGAATAACACAATATTGAACTTAAAATGGGTTTATCTACAAGTTTTTCATTCTTGTGTGTAATGTTTTGATTTTGAAGTCAACCTGTGACTTTTGAACTCTGAGCTGCGTTGTTTACAGTACATGTAGTTATTTGTACGGTTAGTCTTGCCTTGATCTGTCTTCATATATGTCTTAAAGGAATGATAGCCATTGAAACAGTTATAGGGCATCATCATGCATTTATTCATC
The DNA here is from genome assembly GCF_001625305.1 of Branchiostoma belcheri. Classification (NCBI taxonomy): domain Eukaryota; kingdom Metazoa; phylum Chordata; class Leptocardii; order Amphioxiformes; family Branchiostomatidae; genus Branchiostoma; species Branchiostoma belcheri. The sequence goes on along the minus strand of NW_017803947.1, from coordinate 26,738 downwards.
CATTTATAAATTGAAACATACAAATGTCATTTAAGTGTCTACTGTATGTTTCCACCTTAAATAGCGTGTATGTCTTTCTCTTTGAAACTGTAGTTTAACACTACATGTTGATGATACATATATAAACATACCTATAACTTTGTTCATGGCTGATTCTCCTGTAGTTGATTTTGTGAGTTTACAATGAAACTAAAGGCTTTTCAAAAATTCCGGCACTTTTGCTGTGTCATTACATTAGCAAGTTTGATTTGGAATTAAAACATCTTACAACGACAACCAACTTGTTGAACTAAAATCTCCACATGAAAGAAAGAAATGACCTTACAAAATGCCGTTGTTGAAACCCACTTATCCGTCCAGAAATTCTGGAAATGGCCCGAGAGAAAACAGTAATTTGCATGACAGTACAGAGATTGTGCGCTGATCGCTCACGGTTGGATGAGCACGGTGAAAGGAGACTTGTCGGATAGATTGATTTGTTTCCACAATCCAAGAACCAAATACATCTGTATGTAGTGATAGTGACTCTCAACACACACGTTAAAACTGGCATGGGGGCCTGCATGTCCTTTTTTCGTAAGGCGTAATAAGGCCTTTTTAGTCTTCGTAACCTTGCCCCAAAAATCGACATAATTCGTAAAAGTACATTAGCCACAAAGCGTAAAGTCGTAATCAGCACTGAGACTTCGTAATCGGCTGCAAAAATGTTGCGTAATTCGTATCACTATATAGAGAGATAGCATGCCGAAGCGGGAGCCGTCAACTGTTTTCTCAACAGACCAACTCCCCTGGCATGCTATCTCTCTATTTGGCCGATTTCTACCCTTTCCAGCCGCCTCACGAAGTCTGGTGAAGGCTACAGCTAGCTTATAGCCCTGGTATTAGTCTGGCACCCAGGCTAGCTTTGCAGACGTTAAAGGAAAGACTGAAACGTTCCTGATCAACTACCGGGCTTCTTTGATAGTATCAACTTAAGAAAATGTACCCTCAAAGAAATCAGGTAGTCAGAAGACATTATCAACTTCCACCCAACATCTGCTTTGAGATTTAAGTCTGTAATTCTTTTATTTTTTTCACGGCACGGTTATTGTTCACTGTTTTCTCTGTCGCTTCTGTACCGCGAACTTATCATTACAGTTAACAAATAATTTCTGGACTTCCTTTTTACTGCACCTGTTGCCACGTGAATATATAGGTCCGTGAACATGTCCATTTCTCTCAGACCGTGCACTTTTACTACCGTGAACATTAAATGAATTACAGTGTGCAGAACAGGCAGAGACACGACGAAAGCTCGACTGTGGGAAGATTAGCCCCGCCCCTATCCCATGCACCTATCAGGGCAAAGGTCACCTCACCTGAACAGTCGGCTTACCTGGCTATTGTCTGATGACATCATCCCTGACCTGTCATCCCGTGATCACCGGTTCTGTAGCTCCGGGCGAAATGATCACCCGGGAAAGATAGCTCTGGATTTTTCTCATGAAAAAAAAAAAACAGCAACAACAAAAAACAACCATTCGCTAATAATGGTAACCAGAAACCAGTGACAGGCTTCCCTTAAGGTCACAAGACGAGGGAATATTAAGGTAGTCAAAAGTATGTGTAAGAAAACTGTAGACGTTTCTCAAAATAAAAAAGAATATTGGTAACGGGCGAAATGATCACTCGGAAAAGATAGCTCTGGATTTTTCTCATGAAAAAAAAAAGTGAACGAAAACACTTCGCTAATAATGATAATTACACACTATTGACAGACTTTTATAAGGTAAAAATAATAGGGAATAACGTCTTTTACACGTAAGCTACTCAGAAGTATGTGTAAAATTACCGTGGTAGTTTCTCATGAAAAATGGAACGAAAACTACACTTCGTTAATAATGGTAATTACACCAGTGAAAGGCTCTTCCTAAGGTCAAAAGACGAGGGCACATTAAGGTTGTCTTCTATAACTTTAGTAACTCAAAAGTATAGGTGTAAAAGTAGGACCAGAAGTTAGACTGAAAATTGAGTAAAGTAGGATCGGTCTATGCCCACGAAACCACTAAGCAAAGTTTATCGGCACCGAAAAAAATTGGAGAGCGCTCAAAGCAGTTATAGTTGTGTCTTGTAAAATGTATGAAGACAAATAAAGTACCTAGCTCTGTTAAATGGCATTGTACTACAGTAATAATAAAACAATAAAAAAATATCATACAGCTTAGATTGTCAGATCTTTTGTCGTAAAAGCCTAACATCGAAGCACATCTTTATTAAATATAATGATATCAGCCATGTCATATCGGCCAGACCGGACCAATTTCCAAATGTGCACCCGAGCTAGCTGCCGTTAAAAAAATACCGGTACAAAAAGAAAGCAGACAATTGTAAAAATAGGCTTAAGCCTAAACACCTGCTTGTATAGAAGTAAAAGAAGCCCTTCCAGGCTTACCTGTATATCTCCTGTACTTAACTATGTGTTTGTCAGCACGTAGCTATTTGCCCCCGGGAATTATATCCTGAAGTTGTAAACAGACCGATTAACATGAAGCCTTGTGAGATTGAAGTTCAGTGAACTGGCAACAAGATACATCTATCACAAACCTGCTGGGCCAAAGAACTGACATGTCACCCTTGTGGATTGACAGATCAGACAAAATCTGAGGGAAATCACCTGTATTGTTACTTACGAATAAAAAACTCAATATTGACATTTTTAATATGTGACATCAAAGAATGTGAAGTAGCTATAGGTTGTACTCGTCGAATGTTGTGACTAAGTGTTTAGTTTTTATGGCTGTCTTAAGTGTTTCGAACTGCAAATAAAGAAAAGGCTTAGACATACAAAAGTAGCATTAAAATAAGAGTATAAGAGTTAGTGTAAGAGTTTAGGTATGTTCTTTTGTGCATTCCTCTTGAGGATAATCTCAAACTTTCTATCTAGTAGTTAGGTCAGTCACAATGTTTTCATCAAACCCTCCCCAATATGGCGGGGCTCGATAAAAACAGAGAGGGACTGTGACACTAAATTGTGATTGTTGTTTTAACCTTGACAGTAACTAGTATTCTGTAATCTATCGATGACTATTGATCAAAACGTACATCATGTGTGCAGAAAGAACAAATTGACCCCGCCAATGCCCTTCATGAACTGTCCTACAGATGAACTCCCAGTGTGTTCGATGTCCTTATTTGATCATTCGCGGGTTCGAATCGAACAACGTTCGGAGTTCGAAATCTTCAGCATCGAACAACGTTTGGGGTTCGAAATCTTCAGCATCGAACAACGTTCGGGATTCGAAATCTACATCATCGAACAACGTTCGGGTTCTAAGTATTTGGGATCGAACACAAAGAAATCCAAGCCGTTGTCTTTACTGTATGTGTACCTTCCTTCATACAAAGAACATTTTCGTTCGGGTAGAAAGACAACTTTTCATCAAGGACCTTCATACAAAGAGCTGCGGTGCGCTCGCGGTCCTTTAATTATTCGCGGCGAAGGTTCATTAAGATAACGACTGGTTGGGTAATTATAGACCCGGGACAAAGCCTGGCCACGTGCGCGTTACACCTTGTATGGGTACCTGTCATCCCGGCGGCACTTATACAGGCCAGCAGACCGGAACAAGGCGGGAGGACAGGACTTCTGGCGGCGAGGAGATAGGGGATAGCCGGGGGCGCAGTCATACAGCACAAAAGATATGGACTGTTGTTGGGAGATCGGTTGGGACTGTTTTTTTTTTTCTTTCTTACGACGGTGGGGGAGTGAAGAGTATCACTTTTTATACCACCACTTGTGCGTATGGTCTTTTCGGTGTTCTTGTGGTATTAGACCTTTGTAAACAATCGTCATACGTCACAAGTTATTCGTCATACCAAAGAGAAAAGCTAAGCTTTTTTGTTACTGGGTAGATGCTCATTGCTGTCCCGTATACATATAGAGAAATGGATAAATAAATGCTTTACATCGAATGCTCATACAGTGGCTCCATAATCTTGAGTAGTATGGCAGGGAATCAAAAGTTTAGCCATTGCGTTTGGCTTATACATTTTGTATTCTAAAATGGTAAAAATCATTTATTTACTACAAAAAAATTTCTGGACGCTTTCTATTACATCTATCTAATGTACGTCTTGTTAACTGATCCTACTACAATGTCACAATATAGCGTGGTTGCTGGACCGTGGCAGTGTGGCTCGCATTATGTATGCAGATCTTTGCTGAAAAATGCGGAATATTTGCGGACGGAATTCCCGATGAACCGCCGGTAAACAAACGAGAACAACTGTCAGTGGCGTGTCAAGGACGGCGTGAACACAAGGTCACCCCCCTCCCCCCGAACTCAGAAATGCACTGTGGATCTATAACACCCCAGAACTCGATCATAAGGCCACACCATTCATTTTGTTGGTTCTCGGGCATGTTTAGATCAAAAGATAGCAGTTATCATAAAATGGGAAGAAAACTTGAATGTGACTGTATTTGATACATAAACCTGAGTCCACCAAGGCATCAACCTTTGCTTTCATTAGGTTTTTCCGGTTAAGCATATTTTAAAAAAAATACGAGAACCAAAAAATTAAATTGGTGTGGCCTAACTATACAATATCAAGGTCACCACTCTCCCCAGAACTTATACACAATCAAGGTCGCCCCCAAACCCATAGTATTAACTGTTTCAAATTGATCATGAGTATCCACACAAAAAACTTTGCATTTCCAACTCCTCATGACTTCAACTGTTCAAAATATGCATGTATAGCCAACCACCTTACTTGGACAGTTGCCCTTGGACTTTGTTGACCAAATTTGAGTCGTCAAATGAACGATGCCACCCATGACAGAAAGTTTGCGTGGTCTCGGGTACTTAAAACGTTAAACAGTGGGTCCTGACAGAACACACTGCACACGTGGCGGGCCTGTTTGTTCAACACCGCCGAAAGGTGACAACTATTGTTTGTAGAACGTTTCTATTGGGGCACACTGGCAGCACAAAAAACAGCCTCTACCAGGCTTCTGGAGGCGGCTGGAAAGAGTAGAGATAGGCCAAATGGAGAGATAGCATGCCAGGGATGTTAGTCTGCTGGGGAGAACAGTTTGCTGCTCTCCATTTGGCCAATTTCTACTCTTTCCGGCTGCCTCTCGAAGCCTGGTAGGCTAAGAAAAAAACTAGAGAACAAATACTAAAGAAACTAGAGAACAAGACTATTTCAGTCGTTTACCAACCTGATGAAATTATTTACGGATACAAGACTATTTGTGATGACATACCACATCAACTCTACTTAATCATGAATATACGGTGATTTTATATCATTAGGTGAATTAGGAAAGCTTGATGCTAAATAAGTTATGTGCCATTAGCACTGTCATCTTAATTGCGCTGTGGAAATAAGTTGTGTAACTTGAGAACAGTCCCTTTCTTTGTCATCGACTAATTCGATTATCAGAAAAAGGGGCGAAACAAAATTGTCAGGGAATTCTGGCAGACCTCTTCAGACCATCTGACTACTCTAACAAACAATACAAAATGTTTCATTAACCTCACAATGGTTCATATTAGGTACAGTCAATCTACACCAAATACTGCATGTATTTGGTTCAACATGAGGGGGAGGGCTCATTCATATACGAATCATCGTGCATTTTCTCCTTCAGTACTGCAGTGACTCGAAAGGTATTTGCAACATACTCGATCAGATCAAAGTATTATTATTTCTGGTTTTGATACTAGTAATCTAGTGCCCACATAGCACGTACGAGGGGGAGGGGACACACGTAAATGTCACACACACAAATGTGACAGAACGTACGGGGCTACTCGACCGTCTGACACGTTACTAGGAGTGTCTCGATTGGTCCGCACATAATGACTCCGTAATCACAGACCTGTGGCAGTTTTATTGGCCCTCGGTGTAAGATTAAGCGCACATAAAACAACAAAACAATGAAACTCTCGATCCTGTGGCGTCGTGCCGCCGACTCTACAACCGTGCCACCGCACTTATCACCAAGTAGTGTTATCACCAAGCGCTTTCCCCGCCTTCCCCCATTGACCGAGTTCAATTGTGTGAAGCAGGCGGAGATCAAAGGGAGACATGTAGATAGAACACGGGTTCAAATAGAACAGAACAGCGTTCGGGTTCGACGTCGTCACCGGGATCGAACAAAGTTCGAGTTCGAAATCCGCAGGATCGAACAAGGTTCGGGTTCGAAACGACTAGAATCGAACAAAGTTCGGTTCGGCGTAAGTACAAGAGTGGATTGGAACTTTTGAGGCCGGCTCACACGCCCATTTGATAAAGGTTTTCTCTAATGACAGGGGATTTGTTAAAACTCGTAAATCCGCGTGCAGTGGGCGGGGAAGGGCGGTCAGATCAAAGCCCCTGAGGTGTTCGGATGGCGTGATGTTGTCGGAATGCAGCTCGGGGTCTGGGCGGGCGGTAATAGCGCTGGGCGCGTGCCAGACACGCGCGGGAGCAGGCTTTCTCCCTGACACCCTGTCCTGCACGGCCTTTGTTCCACCACGTTTTACTGCGCTGTGTAAGCTGATCTCGTGTGAACGACTTGAAAAACTGGTTTTAATGATGTGGACCGAACAACACATCGCTGTGCATTGTGTGAAGGGTTTTTAGAAGGCACACAGGGCAAAGGACAGGGGTAGAGAAGAGGTGCCTGTAAAATTATCTTGACAAGAATTCTCATTGTTAAATTAAAACGTTTCTTTCCAAAAGTTTCTGGTCGGTTTGTCGTATAACTTTAATGTATAATTCCTTCAGCGATTAGTATCTGTAAAATGAAAATGGCATATATCTTTTGGAGGCTGTACCTAAGCTTAAGTCTAGTAGAAACAGATGATTACTATTGTTCAAGAAATAGCGTTAGGAATAGCCACCAAGTCCTGTCATTTTCTTCAACGACAAAAGCGTTTAGAGTAAACTCGTGTGGTTGACGTGAAGTAGTTTATTGCCTTACCCGTGCCGTATATTTGCCGTAGAGGCGTGGCGCGAAACCAAACCACGCGGCGTTGTGTTTGCCCAAACCTCGGCTATCGGTCAGAAAAATCGACCTGTGCAAACGTTTCCGCCGCTTGAATAAACGTACGGTAACGTTCGACACACGCGTGTTACAATAGACGGGACGGGTTATACTTATCGTAACGCCCACTTAGTTTGATTGTGTAGCTGGGTAATGAACAACTCCGAACGGCTGTTTGGTACGATACGGTTGGACTAGTCTATAGCCTCCGTAGCAGGCTTATAGAACTGGGGGTTTGGTGGTCTTCGGCTGTTTTCTGATTGGCCCCAAAAACGGGGGTAATTCAACCAGGCCGGCTATGTTGTCTATATGGAATCAGAAAATAGCAAATAAAAGCTCCCAAAAACCATGAAGACCCCCCAAAACCCACAGTTTTTGGCAAACCATGGAGGCTAGTTGGACTAGAAAGGTCGGTCGGTTATTCAAAAGCGCCGACTACATTTTGAATTTAAGACCACACGGTGTTGACTTTTTATGAACTGACTTTGGTCTGTTTCTAACATGTAAAAGAAATCATGATCTTAGTAACAAATTCTGCTTTGTTTGTTTTGCTCATAGTGGGGTAGTGGTTAGATCACATGGCTTGAGTGTTCTGTATAGACCTCTGTGTAACTTTTGGACGTATAAAGACATCAAGCACACGTCAAAAACCTTCAACATTTACTGAAAACAGTAACAAAATGTCTGATTGACTGGGTCAAACCTTATAGTCCGGTTTCACGCAGCTTATTCCCCAAAAGTTTATTTTTTGTTTTATTTTCTAAAAAAATATCAGTCTACTGGTCATGTAATGTAAATTCAGACACTCGATGTTGGGTTTAGGAAACCTTAAAATGTTAATCCCATAGACACAAACAAGCCAATCCGGTGGAGTATCTACTGTTTAAAATTGCAGGTTGCGCGAACTGTTGTTTAGCTCACAACAATGTTGTTACTGGCATGTAGGAAGTCATAGCATTCACTCCATGCCTCTAGAAGTATGTCACATTCTCTCTTTAACGACTAAAGAACGTGCGATCCTATTACATGCAAGTAAATAAGATGTTTATTGCAAATTCATGCCCAAGGGCTAATTGCATACAGACATTAACAAGAAAAATGTGGTGATATAAGACTATTTGCTACTACTATTTAGTACATATGCAATATCTATCATCTCTTGTAAGGAAGGTTATGAGACGTTGTCTTTACAATGCTGTATTTCTTGGAACCATTCACGATTTTCAACATGGGTTTACACCTGGCCGTTCCACCACCACTCAGCTTCTTGAAACATACCAGAAAGTAGGGTCCATAGTAGACGAGGGGGGGGGGGCAAGTAGACATGTTATTTCTGGACTTTGCCAAAGCATTTGATTCTATTTCTCATACCTTTTTGACCCACAAGCTACAAAGGTTTGTCTTTGGCGGAAATGCTGCCAGCATATGTATGACTTAGAGATCTGAGATAGCTAACTTGATGCTGTATTTCGGATGTAGTTGACACTTTAAAACCTCTTTCAAATGGAACAATAAAAATGTAATCGTTGTATATAGAACAATAGAAGAACTGGAGTTATGAACCCCCTTTCTTTTAGTCAAAATGGAACAGCCCTGATGACCATAGTACTGTTGTAAAATGTTTTAACAACATGCTAACAACATTTAAACATGCTAACGTTCCGTTGTCTATCACTTTATTTATTTTCAGAAACAAATACATGAGAGATGGTAAAGTTTATGTCCATACCGTTGGCACGGCAACGTCTTATGTACGTCCTAGTAATAAAAGAATGAATTGTGTGAAAATATTTCGTGAGTGACGTATGCGTGATGACGTGTTCACTGGTCTCTTACGGACCGTAACGCAACAGATGGCGCCTGTTTTATAAAACATCGAAAAGCACAAAAATGTCAAATACTCCAATATCACTGAAATATTAATGACCATTAAAGTTGCCATAATAAGACCATATTGCAAAGCATGAAACAAGAACTGTAGAAAAAATGTCACCATCTAACAATGCACAGTAACATTACAACAAAACTAGTTTGAACAGTATTAAATATCCAACACAAAAAAATGGACTCACCCAAATTTTCGACCGTACAACTCCAGTCTTTGTCAAGGAATGAGCCAATTATTTTGTGTTGGATATTACAGTTCAAACTTGTTTCATAATGATTTCTACCAACACAGATGAACTTTCAAGATAGGTAACGTTACTAGTTGAGAAACGTGGCTTATCTTCGCTAAAGAACGGTACCCGGATAGTATTACTACTAGTGATAAAGGTTTGTTGGATCTAAAAGCAATCTAATGAAACAGCCAAAACGCTGTAAGTTGAGAACCCATATTCTGTTCGCTTTCTTTCCATTTCCCGACAAGAGAAAGACGACGCAATTCCACCATATTACATTACACCAACACATGAAAACATCCAAAGGCAATAAATCGAACAATACATCATTGTGCCACGGCATCCAAACGCACCCTAGGAAATAATAGAGAGCGCGGACAAAAGAAAGGTGTTCGAATCTTCATGACAAAGACGCCCGTGGAATCGGAATTGTCGCGGAGGTTGATTTGCATATAGCGGACCAGCGTTCCCACGGTCGGACCAGGGCATGGCATATGGCCTCGTGCCTTGAGCACCCCATACGTGAATATTTAAAGAGGCGCATGCCAGTGGACAATGGCAGGCGCGTGGCACCACAATCCGTCATTCGCGGGTTGATTAACAAGTAATTGGCATTAATTTTGACCCGATCCCTGAGGGGGTGAAGCATCAGTGCCGAATTTCAATAGACGAAATTTCGTCATTATGGATGTCCCGTGGATCGTTTGCATAATCTTTGGGGAAATACGGCATTTCTTTGATAGAAGCCCCCTTTAGAATTCCTTTATTTCATTCAGTTTTATTTTATTGCATTATATTACATTGGTTCTTCCGATGCACATGCGTTAAAACTAGCTGCAAGCCTTTAACTATTAGTGAGGACAAATAGCTGAAATTATATCTGATGATATATATGATGGGTAGGTCTACCGAACTACTGATTTTGTAAACTTTTGTTGATTGTGAAGCATTACACTGCATTACACATTGGGTCCAGTTTAACTGTGATTTCTAAACATGAAATTTCGATTTTTGTGTAGCGCGCGCCTATTTTGTGTACAGTGGTTTGTTTGCGAAATATACATTCTTTTATACTGAACTTCTCTCATGCGTGATAATTACAGAATTTTAAAAACTGAGCTTGATGGACGCGTGCCCACATATACCCTCCGTGGCGTCAAAACTACCAGTACGTAAGCGTCGAACCCCAAACAAATATGTAGAACATGGCGTCCGTTAGGAATTCAAGGTCAACCAGTATCTGTACTCTTTCAAAGAAAAAATGTTGATGACACAATAAAGATGAAAAGGACAAGTCATCGCGACAACAAATTCTTCCTTGAATATTTAATTTCATGTAAGATAATGGAATCCAACTTGCTTGCAATGAATATTGCTATTATCTCTCATTACCTTGGAAATGGCCCTACTTTGTAATCTATTGTTGTGTCAATATTACGTGTAGGGATTATCCTCTGTCTCAGGGGACACTTCATCTGTGCTACAAATCCTTCATTTCATAGTGGAACAAGTGGTCAGTGTTGTAGATAACCAGACTGCAGGACATGTAAAAGATTTAGAAGACCTGAATGTTTTGATATTTCTCGCTTACAGTAATGCCTTTTCGTCAAATTCAATTCTTTAAATGAACTGTTTATGTGACCATTGTGACCAACTTTTAAAAGTGTATCGCAGCCACAGGACGAATTGTGTATTTTTTCACAGATAATTTAAACTTGTTGACTTTTTAAACTTGTTGACTTTTTAAATATTTACTAATCATTGTTTGTACAATTTCAACATTTTAACCACAAAATAAAGCTTTTTTTCTTTACACGACGTATTCAGTCACAACCCTTGGAACTAAAAGTATGATTTAGAAAAAGTGCTGCTGAAATCTAGCCACGCTTTGCACTTCGAATCAATTGACTCAACTGAAAGCATGACCGTGGAATAAAACTTGTTCCTCTTTTATCTTTCGTTTTCAGTTGGAAAACTATCAAAAGCATATTTTCCTCCATCCTTCTTTTTAACACATGCTTTTGTCATTTGATTTTACAAGGCTAAAACCCATACACTTTCATCAGAAGGTCAGGGGGAAAAGACCAACAGTCAGCAAACCTCATTCTACAGCATGCATATACACACATCTCGTAAAGTCTACCTCCCTGTTCGGCCGCTGCAGCTCCATTGTTGTGCAGAAATCCCCCGCACAAGCTCCCCTTTCATGTGCAAGTATTGAAATCAAAACAAAATTAGCAGCGCGGGAATTTATGTGGAAGTAATGACGGTGGTGGGGCCGACACGGGTTTGGTGGGACAATGGCGGGAAATTTTATGGACTAGACTGAAGTACAGAGACATTCGTGAGGTCACTCGCAATATAGAACACTGCTAGTGGAACACATCGAACCCCCTGTTCCATTTCGAACACGTCGATCGAACCCCTGTTCCATTTCGAACCCCATGTTCTATTTCGAACACTGCTTTCGACATAGGTGTTCCATGGAGGTAGAAAAACCATGGACCGGTGTTCTAAATAAAACAATTTCAATGTTTGGTTCATTGGCCTCGCTGATCGGAAACTCTATAAAATAGGCATAACTTCATTACTATAGAGTTTTGTTTACAAACTTTCTGTAGGGCAATAGCCAGTCTGGAAATTATCATGATGATTTGAGTTATGATCATCAAATTGAGCCACTCTCTTCAGTGCGTTTCCAATACAGTCCTTTTAATCTTGAAGTAAGTTGCTTTTCATAGACTAGTAACTTGATTCTCCCCATTATATAATAGGGACTGGTGCGTTGCTGCCCAACCGACCTACTCTCCAAGCAGAGGTTGGTGGGGGAAGATCGTCACCGTTTTATATATGCCTC